>NC_045746.1:21283974-21288661 GCF_008692095.1 Etheostoma spectabile | reverse complement strand
CACACACACACACACACACACACAGTCTTTCTAATATCTGCCAGTACTGATTGTGTGTGACTATTTGTTTGTTGTTGCAGGGTTCTTCTGGTCCAATGGGTCCCCGTGGGCCTGTAGGGGAGAGAGTGAGAAACCATTTATAGTACTCTGAAATCATTCACATATAAGAATTATAATTCTTTACAAACATACACAATGTTTCTGATTTATTTTACCTCCTGACTGCAGGGACTTCCTGGCTTTCCAGGACCTCCAGGTCCCGCTGTAAGTTTCTTATTGAAGCAACATACGTGGAAATGACTGTAAGGAGAAACTGCCAATACTAATCTCTTCTCTCTCTGGTTTCACAGGGCCCAGCAAGTGAAGGACCCGCTGTATGTGTTTGCAACATTTTCTGTTGTATCCTGACATATTGTTGAAATGCTCACACAGTCCATGTGCTGCTTTATTAACTGCTGTGTGTCTGTCTCTGAAAGGGACCGCCAGGGAAACCAGGAATCCCAGGAGATGAGGGAAACATCGGGCCTGAGGTCAGACAAACAAACATTTTAAAGGTCCCATGGCATGAACATTTCATTTAATGAGGTTTTTTAACACTAATAGGAGTTCCCCTAGCCTGCCTATTGTCCCCCAGCAACTAGAAATGGTGATTGGTGTAAACCGAGCCCTGGGTATCCTGCTCTGCCTTTGAGAAAATGAAAGCTCAGATTTGCCGATCTGGAATCATGCTCCTTATGAGGTCACAAGGGGCAAGGTTACCTCCCCTTTCTGTACTTTGCCCACCCATGAGAGAGAGACATCATGGCTCTCAAACAAGCAAAGTGGAAGTTGGTCAAGGCCAGCCTTCTCCTTGACCCCCCCCCCCCCCTCTCCTCCTTAAAAGCTACAGACTCAGAAATGGCACATACTAAGGAAAGCTCATTGTGGGACTGGATCTAGTGGCTGGAATTCTGCAACAAGGCTGAATTTTAGGAAAGAGATTCAGATATGGTGTTAGGGGACCACTAAGGTCTATATAAAAGAGACTTCAGATACAGTATTATACAGTATTAGGGGACCACTAAGGTCTATATAAAAGAGACTTCAGATACAGTATTAGGGGACCACTAAGGTCTATATAAAAGAGACTTCAGATACAGTATTAGGGGACCACTAAGGTCTATTAAAAGAGACTTCAGATACAGTATTAGGGGCTAAGGTCTATATGAAAGAGACTTCAGATACAGTATTAGGGGACCTCTAGGTCTATATAAAAGAGACTTCAGTACAGTATTAGGGGACCAATAAGGTCTATATAAAGACGGTTCAGATACAGTTTTAGGGGACACCTAAGGTCTATATAAAAGAGACTTCAGATACAGTATTAGGGGACCACTAGGTCATATAAAAGAGACTTCAGATACAGTATTAGGGGACCACTAAGGTCTACATAAAAGAGACTTCAGATCAGTATTAGGGGACCACTAAGGTCTACATAAAGGACTTCAGATACAGTATTAGGGGACCACTAAGGTCTATATAAAAGAGACTTCAGATACAGTATTAGGAGACCACTAAGGTCTACATAAAAACATCCAAAAAGCAGCGTGTCACGGGACCTTTAACTTTAAATACATGTTGATATGAACCTATGTGAAAAAAGTCAGTTTAGAAAAGTAACTGCATACATTTACTTATGTCAAGTTCTTGTGTGAGACCTTTTTTCGTTTGTTTCAACATGTCATGGTACCAGCAACAGGCACGCCAACAAAGCTGGGTCAGGTTGGTTAGCTAGGTTAGGAAGCAAAACTATTTGGTTAGGTCTAGGAAAGTGTTGTGGTTTGGGTTATAAAAAAGGACGTTTTAATGTATTTTATAACATAAGTTATATAAGTAAGTTAGGTACGTTTAAGTCAACGTTGACTTTTTGTTTAACACGGGACACAAGCAGCAACCTCCTGGGAAACAGTCCCATGCTTGTTTGACCCATCCATCCCCCTGGAACTTCTCCCTGGGCCGACTTTGATTAGAAACATTTTTTGTGATACGTCAAAAACAAACTGGGACAAAATATGTTTCTCTTGAAACTCAAAATGGGTTTCTCTCCAAACATATCTGAGAATGCAGTTTCGTTTTACGGAAACCTACTTTTTAGGGGACAGGGCTGCCACCAACATGTATTTGATAGCTATAGTTACTTCCATACTTCCTTTAAGATTTGAAATAGAAAACATATGCTCATGATGTATAATACACCGTTACAGAGTAAACTGGTGGTTCCCAACAGTTTGGGTTCGGGACCTCTTGACCTCTTGGCTCTTGGCTATCAGTCCCAGGGGACATTTTCCGGCAGAACTAGTACTTTTACTTTGACAACTTTAAGTAAAAGTTGCTTATATTGCTTTAGTACTTTTACACTGGTGATACTACTTACTTGCAATGGAGTATTTTTACATCCTTGCATTGGAACGATGCAAAAATGAAGGTAGCAATGTTCTTCTTCCATCACTGAAAATAGTAATAAAAAACAGGGACACACGTTTTTACAGCAATATAAACTGATATTTTAAAGATTTTGTCATGGTCATATATGAATCGCTTGCTCATAAGTGTTGCATATAAAATGTTATGATAATATTTTCCTGTGCTTGCAGGGTCAACCTGGACCCAGAGGGAAACCCGGCACCTCAGGGCCTGCTGGCCCTCCTGGTCCACCAGGGCCGGCGGTGAGAACCAAATCAAACCCACTACTTCATCATTTTCATATATTTCACTATACAGGCATTTTAGATCTTCAATATCTGGAAGCTTACAGTATCTGCAGATGCTAATATCTATGATTACAGCTGCTAACTGTCAATATTCTGTTTGAATTCAACACTTTTCACGCCAAAGATTACAAGTATATTGTACACAGACATTTATTATTATTTGGAAAAAGCCTTAGAAACTGATACTAGACATTAGGATGCTAAATGCACTGAGAACCTCTCTCTTCCTCCTTCTCTCCATCTGTATGCAACCTCATTCCATTAATGCATGTTACTAACTCGACTTCTTCCCTTTCCCAGAGTCTTGTGCTCTCTCGCCCTAGTAGTCTAGGGATCTTTCTCTGTGGAGTCTGGATCTGTGGTTGGAGTCACCTGCTGCCTCCATGTTCCTGCTCGACACTCTCTGCTTCAATTCTCCATGTCCCTTTGTCTGTCTGTCTGTGTCTCTCTCTCTCTGACCGCCCACCCTGAGCCATGGTTCTGCTCGAGGTTTCTGCCTCTTAAAAGGAAGTTTTTCCTTGCCTCTGTCGTCTAGTTCTTGCTCTTGGTGGGAACTGTTGGGTTTCTGTAAAGGACATCAGAGGTCTAGATCTGCTCTTTATGGAAAGCGTAATGAGATAACTGTTGTTGTGATTTAGCGCTATATAAAATAAATTGAATTCAATTGAATTAAATGACTCCATTGTCACCAGACCTAGACCTTCTGGTTAAATCTAACATACTACAGTGTATAACTAATTGTATCAGAAATCTGAATCAGAAGAGGTTTTGTTGCCACATTAAGTACATTTATGTGGAATTTGCTTTGGTGAAACGTGCATATGTAAACAAACACACAAAATTAACATGAAATAAACAAATACAGAAAAACCAAATATGTACAGTACATACAAAGTAAAAGTTGCTTAAGAAAAAAGGCAAAATAGGTTGAGTACAAATTGTGCAAAGAATATAAAGTATTGTATATGTAATGGGCAGATGTGAAGTCCAGGATGAAGGTTAGTGCAAGTGTAGTGACTAGGGATGGGAGGGGGGTGGGGTAAGGAGTCAGTGACAGAGGGGGTCTGGGGCCTTGGTATCATGCAAAACTTGACTTAACGTAAATATCAGTATCTGCATGCCTTTCAGTTGAAGCTCAACATCAGCCACATACTGCATCTTGACCACCTGCTAATCCGGTGTATAACCCCCATACTAATTTTTCATCTCTTTGGATACTCATACAATCAAAAAAATCACGAGTGCATAGTGACCTTTCAAGCTCCAGTCTCTTTTCACATTACCTCTCTGGGGATTTCTGTCGGTTGGACATCTAAACCCTCGCGGTTGTTTTAGATGTCACTCTGCTGTGTTTTAGGGGCCGCCTGGTGCCAGCAATGAGGGAAGCGGGGAACCTGTGAGTGTATTACTGTCTTTCACACTGCCAAATGGGTCCTGGCTGCATGGCAATTGGATTGGTGACAGTAATTATCTGATGGAACAATGGAGTCATTGAAGTGGCTCTGCCGCAGCCATACTTGTTGAGTATCTCACTGTTTTTTCTTTCATTCGTAGTGTCCTGCTGCCTGCCCTGCTGGCCCACGGGGACTGGCTGGGCTACCAGGGATGAAGGTGAGGAATGGCACTGGCACTTTAGATTTAGATTAAATTAGCTTTGAATTTAGTTTTGAGGGACTGTTGGGAACTGTTTCCTTCGTAGGATTCCCTAGCTTAAGGTAAATTAGTTGCTGTTCATTGACCAACACAACGTAGTATTCCTGAATAGCCCATTAGCACTGTATTCTATTGCATAATGCAAACTTTGACAACATAAATAAAAAATGGATTTTTAGAGACTGAAATATTACTTAAAATCTACTAATGGATGGATTGGATGGACGGGGCGGCTGTTGCTCAGTGGTAGAGCGGTTGCCTGCCAATCGGAAGGTTGGTGGTTT
>NC_045746.1:21281227-21283961 GCF_008692095.1 Etheostoma spectabile | reverse complement strand
TGCAGTCATTGTCGAAGTATCCTTGGGCAAGACACTGAACCCCGAGTTGCCCCCGGTGCGGATCGGAGTGTGAATGTATGTGAGTGTTTATCTGATGAGCAGGTGGCACCTTGTACGGCAGCCCCGGCCACAGTGTATGAATGTGTGTGAATGGTGAATGTTCCCTGTAGATGTAAAAGCGCTTTGAGCAGTTGTTAAGACTGGAAAAGCGCTATATAAATACAGCACATTTACATTGTCGTTAAAGTTTGTGCAGACATTCATGATTCCCAGAGGATGAATTGTAATAACTTTGGTAATCCCTTAACTTTTCATAACAAGCATCATCAGGTCAAAATCTCCCTTTGTCCAATAGTCCAGTTCATGACCCAATACATAGCCTGTCCTCATATTGTACATGTGGTTGTTTAAGTCAATCCCTGAAGTATTTTGTTGCCAAAAACTGTTCTACAACATGAACTACTTGAAACTGCGACTAAATAGAACTGTCACATGATTACGGTCCATCAAGTCCTCCAAGTCATACATAGGTCATTTATTCCTACCCTGTAATATGACCCACAGGACCTTTGTCATAAATTACTACTAACTTACTACTAAACTACTAAAGATCGTGGTTTGGTTTTAAATCAGTGCACTTGTTAAGAAGTTACTTCCCTTCTAGTTATAATACTGCATTGCTCCCAAAACAATTACTACGGCCACTAGGAGGAGCCACTTCTATAAGCGTAATTATGCATCGTAATTGCTGCCGGAACAATTTCTGGTGGCATTTTAGACCATGAATAAGATTGGTTGCACGTGGGAGTCTTTGGAAATCAACCTTTACTGTTGTTTAGGTGTGAGGATGTGTTGAAATACCTGCAAAGGTAATGGCATTTAAATTTTTTCACGGTGCTTGTTTAACACCATTGTGTTAACAAGGTCGTTAGCATGACGTAGACGTTAGCCTTTAGTGCGAAAGAAAGTTGTGTCTAATTACAGCCTCACAGACGTGTGGCTGTATTAGTCCATTATACGTACGTTATGAGAAGAATGGAAAACAGCAGGAAACTACACAGGGCTACCAAGCGTGGGAGCAGAGTCCTGGAAGAAGCCATAAGTCCCATGGCATAAAAATTTCACTTTATGAGGTTTTTAACATTAATATGCGTTCCCCCAGCCTGCCTATGGTCCCCCAGTGGCTAGAAATGGTGATAGGTGTGAACCGAGCCCTGGGTATCCTGCTCTGCCTTTGAGAAAATGAAAGCTCAGATGGGCCGATCTAGAATCTGACCCTTATGAGGTCATAAGGTTACCTCCCCTTCCTCTACTTTGCCCATCCATGAGAGAGAGAAAGACTTTATGGATTCCAAATGAGCAAATTGGCAGTTGGTGAAAGCCACACCCCCCAAAATCTAGCCACAGACATATAAACACCTGGCACCGTACCTGAAAATGGCCTCTCTTGTAGTTTCCGCTACTGTAGGTGTCTTTAATGGATGTATTCTAAGAATGGCAGCGACCTGTTCATTCCTATGAGAACTGTTAAATTCTGTGATATGCGGTATACTCAATATGCGCGCAAGTGTTTCTCCTGCTGGCCCCAACTGCAAGTTCCTGCTCGGCTAATAGACTTTACATTGTGGTGAAATCACAGGTTTTTAAATCGCTTTTCTCGACTCAAGAGGATTTTTTTAAAAATACAAAAATTTCATGGATTAACAATTCGGAATAGAAAGAGTCATAACTGACCTTGTTTGCAGTCTGAGGTGACCTTTCAGCAGTTTTGCAGACATCGGGAGTACTGGGACATTTCCTGGTGGGCCGGTCTATTTCTGTGGGCAACTTTATCGGCCTAGAGAAGACTGATTACATCATTGGTAACTGGTTGTCTCTCATCTGAACACTGGCCAAATCCCATTCCACTATGGCCCACTTCCATCCTATCCTATGATAGTCCAGCCCCCACCAGTGGCGAAAAAATAACCACAAAGTGCCGGAAGCTAGCTAAAAAGCACAAGATTAAAGCATGTCATACGATTATTTTAGCACCCTTTGTCTACCAGAGACGATAAGTTAGCTGTTAGTGAGCTAATGTTAGTAATCTTTTAGCAAGCTAAGGCACTTGCAAACCTAGTTCTAGAACTTTCTGATTTATCCACATTCCATTAACAATAAGCTGCATAATGTTTACAAAAGGCAGCTTTAGCATAACTTACAGACTTGTCACTTGTTTACTATACATGACATCATGATGACAGCTATGCTCCACCCTCAACCTTTAGCCATCTTGCCATCAGGAGCCAGGCAGCCTTTTTGAATCAGTGAGTACATTACCATACTCTCTTACTTACCACTCGGCTACGTGAGAGTATTAGTGGCTGGTATGCAGGGTTCAAAATGAACTTTGTGTTCACTAGTGAATGTTAAAATTATACTTTTTTGGGGCCTTGTGAGTCAAGCAAATCTACCATTCTACCAATGCTGTAGCCTGCTGGTATGTATACGTGTGGTGAAGGGGAGTGCAACATTGATGTCCTGACGATTTTGGTGGGCTGGTCTGGTCTGGGTCTCAAGTCCAGGGCTGATTTTTTTTTTTACCCCAGTCCAGCCCAGTCTCTTTTACGGTGCTGGGCTATGGGGAAAATCCTTTCTGGGTAGCAGAGGGATTTATTGCTACAATACCTCCAGTGGCCACTGGACAAAATCAGCCAAAAGACCTAAGTTAGCAGGATGAAACACACACACACAC
>NC_045746.1:21280051-21281217 GCF_008692095.1 Etheostoma spectabile | reverse complement strand
ACACACACACACAAACGCACTCCCAAGGTAAAAGCAATCCCAGCGTTGCTGTTACAGCTGGGAATCAGTAAAAGCGTAAACCCTGATAAATGTGTTGATAAAGTTGTATAACATTGTTGACACAATTGATTGTTGCCTTCAGGGACACACAGGTTTGCCTGGTGAGCCCGGAAAAGATGGGGAACCTGGAGCGAAGGTATGTGAGAGAGTAAAAACAGAAACGAGGTTCCTTTCCAGTGACAGCTCATAAGTATGGAAAGAGTTTGATGCAAAAATAACGTGCACAAACATGATGTGATTGCAGCCAATAAAGAGCTTAATATCATTATCTCTGGTGTCGCAATTTAATTAATCTTATTTTCCACAGGGAGATGCTGGAGAGCAAGGTCCTCAGGGGCCAATGGGTCGCATGGGAGATGATGTAAGGGAACTTAATCCTCAATTACAGTATGCTATAACACAACTGTAGGGGATTCTATGAAAAAATATATATGCTGTTTTGTCATTTTAGGGGCAAAGAGGACCCATTGGATTCCCTGGAAGCACGGGGGAAAAGGGAGACAGAGTATGTTAAAACAAACCATCACATTCTTTTCTGCTAAGGGCCGCTTATGAAAATTAAAAATGTACTGAGCTTTAACATTTCTAGCATTATGTTTGCAGATAAAAACGGACTCTTTTCTGTACACAGGGTCCTCCTGGTTTCAATGGCGTTCCAGGACCTACTGGCCCACCTGGTGCTCCTGTAAGCAATTCAAATCCATTTTATTTATATTGTCAAATCATAGCAGAAGTCAGCTAGAGTAGGTCTAGACCACACAATTGCCCCTAAGAGCAAGCATTGGGTGAGACAATAGCAATAACAGTGGTTAAAATTGAATTGCATGATGAACAGTGATGATTATTAGATCATAGAACTATGACTAATAACAGTAGTACCGGTGCGGGGCGTAGCAGGGCGTCGGGCCGGAGACTGGGGTTATTGTCCCGTGTGTCACATAAGCTTTTAACCCCATACACAATCTATTCCTAACCATAAGTGTCGAGGGTAGTTTAGTTCAACAGCTGCAACCACGATCCCGGTGCCACTACAATCCGAGGAAATCTTCAAGGCGAGAAAGCACAATGACTTAGTTAGGTTGTCTTGCATTGCCAGACCTTCCTCC
>NC_045746.1:21279119-21280041 GCF_008692095.1 Etheostoma spectabile | reverse complement strand
GGAGGAGGGTCTGGCTAGTCCATACAGCACTACGAGATGAGAGAAAACCAATCCCAAATCGTCTTGGGTGGCGCTAAGTGCCGGATGGAGCAACGGTGTTTTGTTAGTTTTGTTTTGGTGGAACGTGCACGTTCAAAAGTTGTTTTAGTCGTGCAAGAGGAAACTTTAAAAAAAAACAGAGAAAGAGAAAAGATTTGACAGCTGTCTGGATTTACCCTGCAGAGATCTGAGGAGCACTTAACCATAGTGCTCAGAAATCCACCGGAGGTTAGAACGCCAACACATTATCAGCCAGAAATGAACATCCAGCCGAACCTCCGGCGGCACCAGAGCATCCTCCACCCTTGTGTTCTGTCCCATTCGACCATGTATTTGTCGTCCTGAAAATCAACACTTTTTCAGATGTTTTTGTCTCTTTAATCAACAGTTTTGTCTCGTTTTTTTCAATGTTTTGGCCTCTTTTGTCTCGCTTAACGCTTCTCTTCACTACCATGTATAAACACCGCTAACACTTGTTACCAGTTTTACCTTTATTACATTTTTGGAATTCCTGGTCAGTAAACCTCATGTAGCCTATAGAAAATTACACCTAATTCTTAAATTATAAATGCAGAAATTATGAATTATTTAGACTCATAATAAATGAAGGATAATTACAGAAGGGTATATGTCAACGTTCAGTCTGGTTTTTAAACATTGACCCAAAAGTCAATGAAAGTAGAGATTCTATCTTTTGTTGTACTTGCAAAGCGCGATGTGTGGAATCAATCATCCATGTTATTTTTGCGTTATTGAATTTAGAAACACTTATTTCTGATACATACTACCGGTCAAAAGTTTGGGGTCACTTACAAATTTCCATTCCACTCCATTATAGATAGAAGACCAGCTGATCTGAGTGTGTGTGTGTGTGTGTGTGTGT
>NC_045746.1:21270334-21279096 GCF_008692095.1 Etheostoma spectabile | reverse complement strand
GGGATGAGCTTTAATGCAATATCTACATTGCCCATTACCAGCAACCAGTCATCCAGTGCTCCAAAGGCACATTCTGTTCACTAATCGGATATCATTTTAAAAAACTAACTACAAAAACATTGGAGAACCCTTTTGCAATTATGTAAGCACATTATGTAATGTGAAAACTGCTGCGCTGGTTAAAGAAACAATGCAACTGATCTCAGCTGCTATTCTGTCTATGATGGAGGGCAATGGAAATGTTTGAGTGACCCCAAACTTTTGACCGGTGGTGTAGATATTTTGAAAAACTTGATATCTTGAAAAATGTGACCCAAAGACAACACAAGGGTTAAATGCATCATTGTTGAAATAGACCACTTAGCAACATGCATTATTGGGACATGAATGGCACATAGATGGAGAAAGAGAAGATGAATGAGGAGCTCAGTGTGTCATAGGAAGTCCCCCAGCAGTCTAAACCTGTAACTGAAGGGGGGTCCAAGGCAAACCTGGGCCAGCACTAGCTATAAGTCTTATCAAAGACGAGAGTCCTAAGCTCGCTCTTAAATGTGGAGACGGTGTCTGCAAGCAGTCTTAGTTGGACCGGCGCTATGTCCTCGACTCGTTTGCGTTCACTTTAATCGCACGAGGCCAGGATGTAATTGAAAACTCCAACTCTCTGCTGTGCCTCTGATCTCTTCTCTCAGGGTGTGGAGGGAATCCGTGGACGTCAGGGTTTGGAGGGTGCCAAGGGCGACGAGGTGAGTTCTGCACTTTAAGTTCTGGATTATGTTGCAAAAAAACATTACCTGAAAGTTGTTTGTTTTTGTGTAACTTTGATTAGGGAGCTGTGGGACCTCAAGGAGAACAGGGTCCTGCAGGGGAAAAGGGAGACGTTGTAAGTACGCTGATGGGATTGGACAAACTCATTCACTCATATGCACACTGCGGTTAAGAGTTCTAACTGTGTGGTGTGACACTACAGGGAGAGCCTGGTAAAGACGGCTTGGATGGACTTCCCGGAGTTGACGGAGCCAAGGTGACTTCTCAGTTTCAACAGCAAACATTTTGTCTATTACAGTATTAAATATCTTCAAATATTTTGTCCAAAAATATCCACATATTGAGTCGAACGTTCATTTCGCACCCTGGACACAATGCTCAGACCATCACGGTACACTGCAACTCGCTTTATGCACTTTTGCAGCAGTAAATGTGCATGGACTATTAATCTAACCCTATTCAATAATGTATTTGTATGAATACACTTGTACTCAACAGGGAGAGGCTGGTACTGCTGGAGCTAGTGGTGTCAGGGGGATTGTGGGTATTCCAGTAAGTCCAACTTTCTATGTTTCTATAAGTGTTATATATAAAAAATCTGTCTGCTACATTTTATTAAGTTTGAATAGTGCTCCAAGTCAAAGCAAGGAAAACTAGAGGAGGAGAAGGTCGTCTCTGAAGCAACGGAGCAGGACAGATCAATAAAACCTTTAAGTCAAACAACCAGCACGAAGACAGATCTAATGCCATCAGCACACCTACAGTACCTTTGCCTCTGAGTGTGCAGATATGGTTTCTCACTCAATCTGTTTAACTGAGTCTACAAACAGCACAGTAGAAAGTTTTTGACCCCTTATCTTCTGAAGAAGCTGTGAAGTCTCTTCTTTCATTTGCTGGAGAGAGATTTTCACAAATTACAACAAAAGTGCATCCTAGGGATTTTCCCTGGTAAATAATTTGCAAAGAAAAAAGCATTTTTTGTACAGAGCCTCCACTAAATGCAGTATAAACTCTTCAATAAGTCGGTATTTTCTCTTTTTGAATGATGTGTCGTTGTTCCCATAGGGGCTGCCAGGGAAGCAGGGAGTAGTTGGACCCACTGGTGCAAAGGTAAGTGGAATCATCTCCTATGCAAGGAGACATGTCCACATGGTGCCTTCAAAATGGTATTGTTGCCCTAACCCCTTAACAGAACTCACTACATATACTACACTACCTTCCTTTTTACATTCAGTCTTATTCATTTGCAATACTGCCTACATATATGTATGTCTTATAAAATTACATTACTTTTTCATCTTGTATTTGTTTATTTTTTTAGCCCTTTGTCTTAACTTGTACTCTTTTTTCCATTGGTCCTAGATTCAGGTTTTGCTTTTGCTTGTGTGTTTTATGTTTTTTTTTCTTTATAGTTATAGTGTGGTTATTGTTGGAACTTGGACTAATATTGTCATTGCCGGCAATTACTCCTGTTGCACGTGACAAATAACATGAATAAGAACATTGAACCTTGAACCAACCAAGCAGACTGAGCGGACAGAAATGCAAAGACTAACACCATTCCTGTTTTGGATGTAGGGGGATACTGGTGCTGAGGGACCCGTCGGGCCAGTCGGACTCCCTGGAAAGACTGTGAGATTCTCTCGTTATATCCATGTGTTAGTTTGACAAACGTGCTGCAAGTCCTATTATCAAACCCGACATCTGTTTTCATACAGGGGGAGTCTGGCAATGATGGACAAGATGGGAAACCAGGAAGTAAAGGATCAACCGTGAGTTTATATTTACTTGTGTGTTGGTCATTTTAAGCTTTCATCTGTATTGATTTTTGTGTGTGATGTTGTTTTCAACGTCCAGGGTGAAAGAGGAAAACAAGGGCCAGTTGGGCCTGCAGGTCCTCCAGGCATCCAGGTGAGGCAGAATAATAATTTATGACACGGCTTGGTTGAATACTTGATTCTGATTGGTCTGTCACAGCATTCTGCGGTCTGCTATTTCTGTGTACGGTAACAAGATGGTTGCTGAGTATAACAGATCGTTGGCATCAACAAACAGTTTTAAATCAATACATTCATTTTTACATCTATATTTGTGCGTAAAGGGAGGTCGTACCGCTGATCAGTGAATCAAAAGTGCAAACACAGCGTAAGTTAGCACCACGTTAAGCTCATTCACTGGGTCGATGCTCGTCAGCGGTAAAGTTAACGGTGTTATCAGCGGGTAACCGCCGTATAAGTAGCCGTGTAAAGAGCCATGTAATAAGGGGGATAATGCCGTCATTATTGAGAATTAGAAACCAGACTGGGTGATGCTAAAGTTCCATACATAAAATAAGTAAAACTAGCCCAATATGCGTTACAGAGCAGTTCATGATAATAAGAGTTTATATAAAAAAGGATATTTAACATTGCAAAAAAAATGAAATGAATAGAACATGTAAACTGATATTTTTCCAGGGTGACAAAGGAGATAAAGGTAGCATTGGTGCCATGGGACTGAAGGGTCATACTGGACACAAAGGTGATCAGGTTAGACAAATCTCATTTTACCAATGTTATGTGTCTCCACATCCATAATGATAAGAGTCTTTAGGTGTGGTGAAGTAAATTAAATGCAACTAAATTTCTCATGTGTTGTCTAGGGACCTATGGGACCAATGGGACCAAAAGGAAGTTTGGTAAGAACTGTTCTAACCTCTGTCTGTGAATGACGTCTCGCAGCCATTGCATTGGTCCAGTAGTGACAGACTGGGCGTGTTGTCTTTGTTTAAAGGGGGACACAGGCATAGCAGGAGATCCTGGGGTCAAAGGAGACCAGGTATGTGGACCAAAGTTTTTATTTGAGAACGTATGTGTATTAAGAACATAGACTGTAAAAAATAGCTTCGGGTTTTGGAAATATAGCTGTTGCCATCTTGGTGGGAGGTGGCGATGTTTGACGACAGGGTTGGAGCTGGGGAGGATGACGCGGCAAAGTCAGTGTTGTATATGGTTGCAACGGCGCCGCGCTAAGCTAAACGCTAAAGGGGGAACTCTTTGCGACCCTTCTGAAGAGAGTTTCCAGTGGAGATTAACCTGCTGATAAACGCAGACTTCCAGGTACTGCCAGCAGCATTCATCTGCATGTACGGCATTACAGAAAACCTGCAAACATTACCTTACGTTACCAAGTACAACTAGCGGTAGCTAGCTAGCTTGTTTGGCATAACGCTGAACAAAACAACTTTAGGCAACCAAAATGTTTCTATCAACTTTGATAAAGTGAAAACACACAGCGAGAGTTCTGTGTTGGAGACGAAAACACAGACAACACCCAAAACCAAGTCCTTGGATATTTTAATGTACACAGGGCCATGGTTAGCATTGCTAAGTCTCTGCCATGATTGACAGGTCGGCGTCCTAAAGCATCCTCTTCTTTGTTGTTGATTATTGACAATATATAACATAATGAGTACTGTGCTTTATTGAAGAAGACTGGAAAGTGGCAAAAACTTATTATAAAAATGTTTTCTGATAATAAATGAAGTTAGAAGTAGGGTCATTTCCTGTAGAATTTTATAGAGACGGACTTCTTTTTGCAGCCAGTGACGTCGCCCCCTGCTGGAAATGAAATAGAATGCAGGTTTAAGGCACTTAAATTGGCTTCACTTGTCAAACTCTAAAGCTTCGTCCTTTGTTTTTACAGTCTATGATTGAGAATGCAACACTGTGTCTGTTAGTGGATTTGAAAGATGTCAACTAATCTTTGTGTGTTTTCAGGGCCCTCCTGGTGTTACTGGAATCAAAGGAGAGGTATTGAACTACAGATTGTACTGCAGCTAACACACGTCTGTTTCTGTTGCCTATGGATCTTAGAAATTGATAATTCCACCACTGCGCTGTAACACCTGCTATTACTAGTGGCTTGCATTGTATGTGAACAAAACAATGTTAACTAGTTGAACTATCTTTATGAAATCTCCACACATAACACAATAATAAGGATTTGAGACTTACCAGTTAAAACAATGATTGAACATAGTTTTAGTCTCACCAATGTCAGAAGGGGATAGTCATTTTCTTTTTCTTTCTCACATTAAGCGTGGAGAAAAAGGCCAACGAGGGGCTACAGGAGACGAGGGACGACCAGGCCAGCCGGGCCACTCCGGTTTGTCTGGTCCAATGGGAGCTCGAGGGCTGGAGGGAGAACCAGGCGTTCCTGGATCACCAGGCCCCAGAGGTCTGCCTGTAAGTGTTTCCATTGCCAATATACATAATGAACACACTATCCTCAGCAGCAGCACATGTTCTACCCATAGTGACCTTCAAGAGCAAAACCTAGACAGTTCAGCCATAAGTGGAGATGGAACAACTTTCAACTCTCATCAAGAGTCCACATATGATGTGTCCTATTGACTTTGGTGATCCATCGTCAGGTCAACGTTGTAACGTGTCCACCTAAAAGTTATGTAAGAGTGTTTGGAGACTAGTCAGCAAGCGAGCTGTTGCTTGAGCACAGAAGCTTAAACAGGTATTCAACAGTAGTAAATAAAATAAAGTTAAAATAATCAGCTTACAGTAACGTTAATGGATAAATTATTGAAAGATTCAGCCTCGCCCAATGTAGCAATAGCCTAGTAGGCTAGTTGTAGGATTGCTGACCAAACCAACTTAATTATTGGCAGTTCAGTTGTATGAAAAAAATTGTAATGCACGATGGGTAATGGGTTTTCATATGACAGGGCTTTGGAGGTACCTCCGACCAAAAAGGTTGGGAACTACTGTGCATTGCCACCACTTGGAATTCTTCAATCAAATCTGAAGAATTGGATTTGAATCACTCTTGCAACTAAACCCTGCCTACCCACATCACACTCACTTTGATGTCTCTTTTGAATGTCCGATATTGTGAGAAGTGAAATTTGCATGTCTTTCTTATTGTAAATACTTTGAAAGAATCAAAACACCAAATCAAGAGAAATGCACAATCCGTATTCAGAAACTTCTTAAAACGAGCCGTCACAATTCTACGATATCTAGGTAGGAAGTGTCGCTACAGCGTCGTTACGGTCATTCCCCGGCTGCAAAGATACGGAAGCGGAAGACATGAAAACACTGACCAATCAGAGCAGACTGGGCTTTTTTAAGAGGACAACTTAAAGAGACAGATGCGTTTCAGGGTGACTACTGGTATATTCAGACAGACAGTATGAGAAAATAATGTGTTTTTGAACATTAGATCATGTAAACATGTTCTATTAGAAACCCAAAATACAAGTTTGAACCTGAAAATAAGCATAATATTGAACATGTAACATTGTTGTATTTGTTTTTTATGAAATACAGAAATATAGTCTATTATTATTGTATTATTTGCATGGTAGCATTGTCAGTGTAGCATGTTAGTGTGCTGACATTCACATTTAGCTCTTAGCATTCCCATGCAGCCTCACAGAGCTGCTAGCATGGCTGTAGACTTGCAGTATGCTTGTTGTCAAGCAGTGCATTCTCACCCCATAACAGGGCTTTTAATATCTCTTACTTTTAAGTCATCAGGAATCTGGGGGATTTTGAAATTACACAAACTATGATCTTAGTTACAACAACCAGCAATCACATTGAACAATTCATTTTTATTTATTATTCACAGGGCCCAAAAGTGAATGACGAGAAGCTTCGGGAAATGTGCTCAGCTGTTGTTGAAGGTGCAGCTTGTTAATTAATAACATCCTTATCTTAATGTTTATTCAAGCCATAGTCACACTCTTTATGGCTACGTCCTGTTTGAAGCTGATTTGTTCTTTGTCCTTTTAGAACAATTAGCAGAGTTTATGAAAGAGTTTCTGAAGAGGCCGGCAGCCATTGGTGCCCCTGGTACTCCTGGACCGGTAGGACCTCCCGGCCCCCCTGGACCAATTGGAGTGGCAGGAGCAGCAGGGTCTCCAGGTCCGGCTGGTGCCAAAGGCCATCCGGGCTTCTTTGGGCTTCCGGGCTTACCGGGCAGTAAAGGTCAGTGAGCCTTTTTTAAATTCCTCAATACTCCACCAAAGCCAGTGTTAAGATAACCCAAGCTGCTGCCCTCAGTCACCTCTGACAAAGCCTTTAGTGCTTTGTAAATACTGCATGTGTTTCCCCAGCACTGGCATAGATAAGCTGTGCCGCAGCGATAGCTTTTTGCTTTCACCTTTATTTTCCTGGAGAGCCTCCAGAACCCATACAATGGAAGTAATGGCGAGAAAATAAGTGGAGCCTTTAGAGAAAACCAAAACAATGCAGTACAACTTTGTCTTCACACTGCCAGAGCACACTGAAAGACGGTATGCAGAGCGCTCTGCGGATGGAAGGGCTTCACCCGCGCATAACGATCTCCAATTAATTACTCACTAAACAAGGCCGAGTCAGAGGCATTCAGTTTCCTAATTGCATCCCCATAACTGTGAAAACAGTATGCCTCTCCATTTCATCCTAGCGTTTATTTGTGTGTCCTCTACATGCTCTTCTGTTACGCAGGTGATGCTGGGGAGAAGGGAGACAAGGGAGACAAGGGAGTGGATGGTGTAGGAATCAAAGGAAGCCCAGGCGAACCGGGTGCACCAGGTAAGGCCCGTTCTCGTCATGATTACAGCACATTGTTGATGAGTATGTTCCTCTTTATTAACAACTGGAACTGAAATTCGTTGACCTTTTGTGTAAGGAAATATAAACCACAATGTTATGATGTCTTTGTGTAAATTTTCGATTTTTCAAAGTAGGAAAACAGTTTTTGGACATGGCTATTTGTGGTAACAGCATATAGGTTTCAAGCCTCTGGGGGGGCGTTTCCATGGCAGTGGGTGACTGACTTTTTAGGGCGGACTTTACATGGCCAGACTTTCTTTTACATCGTTTACATTGAAGACCCTATTTTAAGGATCTAAGCGCACGATGTGAAGCGCATGGCGCAGGTGTGTTTAGGGCGTGTCCAAATGCACTTCTGCTAGTTTGATGACGGGAAAAATTGTCGGAAGACGCATTGTTCAAAAGCGTTGACTTAGTGTCTTAATTAATTCAACGGTGTGTTCTGGGCGTAACATGCAATCAACCAATCAGAGGTCATCTCCCATTGCCGCGCATTTGTACCTTGGAGCATTGCTATTATGATGGCGGATTTTTTTATGTAGTCTCTTGCATGTGTGTGTGCTGTTGCGCTTCCCTGAGTGTGTAATAAGCATGGTGTGTGCGCGCTGTGGACGAGCCTAGACGCATTTACTAATGCGCTGTTAAAATAACAATGAAATGCTGCGTTATTGACTTTAGACCAGGTTTTTGTTGGTCAATGGCGCGATCCCTTCCCGCTGCCTCAAGATAGCAATACGCCAAGAATTCACCTGAACACACCTCCCTGTAAGACCAGCACACCCATGGGCGCGCAGACGGGCGCGGGTGCATTTGCTATTTCAACGACGTGGCCGCTGGACGGGAATTTAACAACGCCGTCACTCTTAAACTAGCAAAGACACTTGCGTCGGGCTTTGCGCTGCGCCGGGTGCGAGAGAGAGCCCTGAGTGTTCCTCTCTAAAACACGTGCTGACTGCATTCCCCTCCGGATAAAAGATGCTAAACTGTGTTTTCAAACACTTTGATTCCTGCATGGATGTCCGCTGGCTTGTCTTTTTCCTGTCCTTACTGCACCTCTTGGCCTTTAACAGCAACCAGTGGAATCATCAGTGGAAACCGTTAACAGAATTTTGTGCATTGCATCATCTGTGCACACATGAGCGTGCATGGGAGGCTTAATGTGCTACTACAAGACAACCTGGGCAGAAAAACAGCTCCATAGAGCTGCTTGCTATTAGTGATCAAAAACTCAACAGGGTCCTTTTAACTGTGGTGCTCTATTGATTGGTCCAATCCAATAAACCAGAGGGGATCAAGCTTTTTCTGTGGTGGCTCCAAGACTCTGGAACTCACTCCCTTTAGCCTTGAGAGCGTTGGATTCTGTGGAAACTTTTATAAAAACACCTCAAGACACATCTTTTT
>NC_045746.1:21261278-21270324 GCF_008692095.1 Etheostoma spectabile | reverse complement strand
TTAACTAGCAATATGGCTTAGTATTTCATGTGTTGCTGTTGTATTTGTTTTTTACTGTAAAGCACTTTGTGACCCTTCTTGTCTGTGAAAGGTGCTGTATATTACTACTTACTTACTTACAAGTCCACATAGCTAGGGTGACCAGACGTTTCCGGGGACAGTCCCCGATTTTGGCTACTTGTCCCCGGCTGGATCTGTCCCGGGAAGTGTCCCCGGTTTTCACTGTGACTGAAAGACCCGAAATTGGAATGAAAGAAAACGGAGCCGATAATCGCACACCCTACACACGCAGGCTCTAGACAGCCAGAGCCCGCGGTGCTCAGAGATGTTTAGAAGCTGTGTGTTACGATGCTAAAATCACTGATTATTTACATGGAGTCTGGTGGGTTTAGCGAATGCAATTTCGCGGACTTTTATGTTTTAAAATGATCTAAATCTTTAACAGAAAGGTCGACCTCCTTAGAAATCCTTTCCATAATGTTGTCAGACACTTAGAATATTAATCTGAGTCTGTTAGCAGCTAAACAAGCACTTTTATGAACGTAAATACAAGCTGGACAACTATCCTATTAACTTACATTGCAGCGATCTCGTTTAATACTGCATCAATGTCAAAGGAAAATATGTCCTCAGTAGTTTTTGTTGTATCTGATTCTCAATGAGCTGTTGCAGAAACAAGCCTTGAGCAGTAAAGCAAAAGCTGTCAGTAGTTCAGTAAACATTATGAAATATTGAGACTTTCTATCTTGAAATATTAGGACTTTCTATCTTGAAATATTAGGACTATAAGGACTTTCTTGAAATATCAGGACTTTCTATCTTGAAATATTAGGACTATAAGGACTTTATATTTTGAAATATTAAAACTTTCTATCTTGAAATATTAGGACTTTTTATCTTGAAATACTAGGACTTTTTATCTTGAAGTATAAGGATGGATTTTTTAGCTGAAATTAGCGGAATTTCTATCTTGAGGTGTAGTGGAGTGGAGTAGGAAGTAGCAGCAGGGGGGGTCTAGGATCATACCTTGGGGGGAGGGGGGGGGGCTCAGCCCCTAATAAGAACAGCTCTAGGTCTAGTGTCCCCGTTTTAAGTTTTACAAAAATAAAAACATTACTTGTTTTGGAGGTAAATGTGCTTCTGAGCTGAAAATGTCCCCGGATTTTGTCTGAGAAATCTGGTCACCTTACACATAGCGTTTGAGCCGGTACATAACCATCAATTAACGTCCTAAAGTAATTTAAGATGTGTGTTACTTTAAAAAATTTCGGAGGACTCTTTAGTCTGAATTCCACTCTATAAGAAGGAAGCTAGCAAGCTCGGCTAACTAGCTAACACACAGAGAATAGTGGGGAAAGTGTCCCATTCATTTTTCAACAGCGTTTTTGATTCTCTCTGATTGGCTACCAACAGCAGCCCAGGCTCATGGGTATTGAAGTATTTAGAGCCCTGTGCCAAAATAATGGACAAACCATGATCTTTTCAAACGTACTGTTGAAATAATTTCAACTGGTGATCCTAACATAAACCTCCAGGATCTTAATGTTATACGAGAGGGTCTCTGTCTTCTATGTAACGTCAGAGACATTGAGGATATCATTTGAAGAATATTTGAAATCTAGAATGGGGAAAAAACATTCAGCTAACCGTGTAGCCATTGGGATTTAAGTGATATTAGGAATCATTTGGAGTGCCCACCCACACATATAGTGCACCAATCAAATTACAGTACCAACGTTGTCAGTCAGTCTTGGTTTTGGTAATTAAAGTTTCCATTGAAAACTAACATGACTGGTATATTTGTATATACTTTAAATTTTGAATTTTTAACTTCAATATTTAACCATTTGTATTTTCCCCATCAGGTGCACCAGGCGCTCCTGGCATTGCAAAGGATGGCAAGAACGGAGATCGCGGTGAGACAGGAAGTCCTGGTGTCCCAGGAGCAGCCGGTCCTAAGGGAGCTTCAGGTCCGCCCGGGCTTTGCGATCCATCGACCTGTATCGGCAGACTTCCACCTTTCTACATGGTCAGCGGAAAGAAGTCCGCCGGCTACAGGAACCCGTGAGACATCACAGTTCGTTGACACACTCCAGATCTCATCCTGCAGCGACCACGTTTCAGGGCTACTCAGCAGTGCGGGCGACGTGGTGATCTTTGGGAGTCTCCATCTGTCTCCATCTGAACCACGGATCTAAGAGACACAAAGGGAAACAGAGACAAGGCACAATTGTAGAATAATGTATAGACGTTGTTTGTGATTCCAGTGAGAGCTTATCTAACGTTCAAAGATAGCTGCTGCTGATGACCAAAGCTTCTCCCAGCCGACGACAGGCACGCATGCCCACGAGTTGACCCGTACAAATCTGTGTGGTTACAACTGGTGACCGCTTATCTTAGTGAAAACTAACATGACAACTTGTAAAGGCACATCTGTCTGATTTCTCTCTTATGCATGTACTTTTTCATTCCTTGAATAAGCTCAATGAAAACATAGATCCTACTCGTTTAGCTCCAGCATACCAGATTCTCCACTGCAGTCACGAGCCAATTGGAAAGTGGAACTATGTTTGGAGGCTTCGCTTTCAAAACTAAAACTACAAAAAGGTTCACATTAACATTTCAAATTGTGCAGACTTGCGCCGACATGTCCAATATTGTGCTTATTTGTTTTGCCTGATTTTGTCCAATAAATTTGTTCTTTTTCAAACAATGTAATAAAGCGATATGTTTTGGAAATGTTGCACATTACTGTATTAAGTTTCTCATTTAACGGTGCACAAAATGAATCTTAGAGCAGCTGCAGCTATTAATATATAATTCAAAGATATGCAAGTGACAATGAGTCACATTATTACACAGCCCGATGCTGTTAATTAAGGTGATTGGTATGCACATGGATAAGTGGTTCATCAAGAAATTCTACAGCCCATCTAGACTGAAATGGTTTTGTTCAGGAGGGGCTTTACTGTTGCCTAGTTACAAAGATTAGTCAACATCATCCCTACCTCTGTCTGCACAGCACAAATACATCCACAGATTAAATATGACCTTTACCAGGAAAGTACGTCTAAAGAGGGGGGGGAAAAGTCACGATATAGTATGTGGAAAAAAGTGATAAAAACGCCACAGTATAGTATGTAGAAAAAGCTATTGCATATAACTGTATGTCAACACAAGTGATACATATACCATAAGTACAGCATGTCCAAAAAAGTGATAACAGACATATTATAGTATGTCGAAACAAGTCATACAGATACCATAGTACAGTATGTCCAAAAAGTGATAACAGACATATTACATTATGTCGAAAAAGCCATAGTATATTACTAAATGTTGAAAAAAGTGATAATTAATAATATAAATAAAATTGAAATGAACTGAAATTGAATTGAATATTACTCTGTGTCAAAAAACGCGATACACAGATCACAGTATAGTACGTCTTAAAAAGTGATGAAAAAAGCCATAATATAGTATGTCGAAAAAATCCCTCCCTCCTCTAGCTTTCCATCTCTTCATTTATGTGCATCCATGTCCCAGAAATGCGTGTTACTAACCTAGCTCTGGGGAGTCATTCCCCGGAGTCCTTATGTTCTTCTTTTCCCCAGCATGTTCCCTCGGATCAGGGAGGCTCCAAAATCATGGTAGCAGCGGTCGCCATGGTCCCGCTACACGTTCTGCGATGTCATGTTACGTCCTGCTACGTCCTGCTACGTCCTGCTACGTCCTGCTGTGCCTTGTAATGCCGCACAGCGTCCTGCTATGCCATGAACTACTACAAAGAACTGCTACAAACTACTAATTTTTTCTAATTTTGTTATTGCCACTCTTCATTCTAACCCCAACCGGCCCGTCAGACACCGCCTACCAAGAGCCTGGGTCTGTCCGAGGTTTCTGCCTAAAAGGAAGTTTTTCCTCGCCACTGTCGCACTGTTGCTTGCTCTGGAGGAAACCACTAGAGCTATTGGGTCCTGGTCCAATTCTGGAGTGTGGTCTAGACCTGCTCTATCTGTAAAGTGTCTCGAGATATCTCTTGTTATGAATTGATACTATAAATAAAATTGAAAAGTTATGCTGTAATAGTTTTAGACTGCCGGGGGACTTCCTTTGACACACTGAGCTCCTCTCTCCTCTATCTATATTTCTATCTTTCCATGTATGTGCATCCATGTCCCAGAAATGCTTGTTACTAACCTAGCTCTTGGGTCTGTTGTTGGGATTTAGCACTAAATAAATAAAATTGAATTGAGTTGAATTGAATAGTATAATCTGTCGAATAAACCATAGTATAGTTCGTCAAAAAGTATATAAAGTATAGGATGACAATAAAGTGATTAAAAACGCCATAGTATAGGATGTCCAAAAAGACATGGTATAATTTGTCGACAAAGCCATAGCCTGGTACGTCAAAAAACTTGAAAAAGCAATAGAATTGTATGTGGAAAAAAGTGATAAAAAAGCATAGTATAGTTTGTCAATATAGCCATAATATATGTGATAAAAATGCCACAGTACAGTATATGAATTAGCTAAAGTATAGTATGTCAAAAAGGCCATTGCATTTAACTCTGTGTTGAAAAACGTGATACAGAGATCGTAGTGTATTATGTCTAATGAAAGTGATGAAAAAGCCATAGAATAATATGTTGAAAAAAGTGATCAAATGCCATAGTATAGTATATCAAAAAAATTATAAAAGCAATTATTAAATTTGATAAAAAGCCATAGTATAGTATGTTGAACAGGCCATTACATATTAATCCTTGTAGAAAACCTTGATACAGAGATCATAGTATAGTGTGTCGAAAAAAAGTCACAAATAAGCCATTGTAGAGCATGCTGAAACTAGTGATAAAAAATCATAGTATTGGATGTTGAAAAAACAAATGCCTAAAAAGTAATCTTTAAAAAAAGCCATAGTATATTAAGTCGAAAATAGTGATAAAAAAAGCCATATTAAAGTACGTCAAAAAGGGCATTGCACATTAATCTCTGTCGAAAAACGTGATACAGAGATTATAGTATATTATGTATGAAAAAAGGACAAAGAAGCCATAGTTTAGTAAATGAATTACACATTGTATAGTATGTCGATATGGAAGTTGCATATTATTCTATGTCATAAAACATGATACAGAGATCATAGCATATTATGTATAAAAAAGTGATAATAAAGCCATAGTATAGTATATAAATTAGCCATAGTATAGTATGTGGAAAAGGCCGTTGCATATTACTCTATGTCAAAAAAAACGTGATACAGAGATCATAGTATATTATGTATAAAAAAGTGATAAAAAGCCATGGTATAGAATGCTAACATAGTATAGTATGTCGAAAAAAAGTCATATACAAGCCATAGTATAGAATGTCAAAAAAGTGATAAAAATGCCATAGTATAGTATGTTGAAAAGGCCATTGCATATTATTCTATGTCAAAAAATGTGATACAGAGATCATAGTATAGAATGTCAAAAAAGTGATAATAAAACTATAATCTAGTATGTTGAAAGAAAGTGAAAAAAATGTAATGGTATCAGTTAGCCATGGCATGGTATGTTGAACAAGATATCGCATATTACTGTATGTCAAAAAATTGATAAAAAAGCCATAGCAAATTATGTTGAAGGAGTGATTAAAAAACCGTGGTATAGTATATCAATTAGCCATAGTATAGTATGTGGAAAAGGCCATTGCATATACAATATACACTGGAACAGGGTGTGTCCGGGGTGAGAAGGGTCTGCAGGGATGGCTCCTGACTCTGGAAGAGTACAGGTCATGACCGGAGGGCAGGTTGGCACCGATGATCTTTGCTGCAGCCCTCCCTGTCCGTTGTAGTCTGCTGGTCCAGATCCAACCCAGACAGGGATGGACGTGCAGAGGACAGACTGGAGGATGTAGAAGTGGACCAGCAGCTCCGTAGGCAGGTTGGACCCCACACTACCAACCCACGGCCGACAGACAGACGGCACCCCAACGTGGTTAAATTTTTTTTGAGAAGCGTAGGGTGCGGCGTAGGTTTGTGTCTCCGTGGATTTCACACAGAAACATAAATTACGCTTTAGACCTGGGGAGCTGGCGGCCATCTTAGAGCTCAATTCTGATTTCCCTCCACATGTGAAAATAAACCTTTTTGTATGTTAGAAATGTCATGCTTTTTTATAATGTGAGAGCTTTTTCGCTGTACTATGACAGAAAATCACTGGCTTCCGAACCAAAAATCAAACATGTTGCAGATTGTATAGGATGCGGTCTAAAATCAATTGTTGTTGCTTACAGGGATCACTTTTACATAACATTTACTGCATTATTTGAACTTATGGTCGCGTTTAATATGAACTTCCGACACTTTTATATGACAGAAAATGAGCAAAATAGATTCCCTTGAACCCCAATTTTAACGTATAGCGGGAGAACTGAGCAGGATCTTTCAAATAATGTCAGCCAAACATTTCCTATTCAAAAACCAAAGCAACGCATGTATTATAAAATGAATCCTTTCCAGTCTTTATTATACAGTACAGTACATGTGTCTTTCCAATACTTACAATATGCTACGAATATAAAATATCTTAGCACCAATTCATCAGAAAATAGGGGGGGGGGGGAAACGGGTAAATAGATTTAAGTCTAAGTTGCTTATATGCATTGAAAAAAATGGATCATCCCATCCTATAACACATCAGTCAATCAGTACCTGTAACAAGCATTTGTCCATCCATAATGTCCAATCCATAATGCACCACTGGCAAAGAAGCAGCTAATATTAAATGGTATGACATCACTGACAGAGCAGGTCTTTTATACCAATCACACATATACATACAGTTGTGCTCATGAGTTTACATACCCATGCTTAAGTTAACTAAAAAGAGGAATAAAAAAAATCATGTTTTGGAAATTTATCTTAATGCCTTAATTGAAAAATGATCACATACCCTTCACCATGCCTAGAGGTCGGCATGGGAGACTTTCCATAAAATCATCTCTCAATGCAAATCAAACCGGCTATTAGTCTAACTGAAATAACACCACGCCAATCTCTAGGTATGATGAAGAGTATGTGATGATGATGTGTGTGTGTGTGTGTGTGTGGGGGGGGGGGTAATATTGTAATGTAAACTCTATCTGCCTCTATGGGAATTTAACAAAGGGGTATGTATACTTATGCCCCCAGTATTTTAAGGAAGAACATTTATTTATCCACAATACATTATACATTCACAAAGAAAACTGGTGTCCTTAAAGGTTGGATTGTACCTCATTTTCTAATTAAGGCATTAAGATAAATTTCCAAAACATGATTTTTTATTCCCCTTTTTAATCAACTTAAGCATGGGTATGTAAACTTATGAGCACAACTGTATATAATATATATATATATATATATATATATATAACACTATATATAACTGTATATATATATATATATATATATATATACACTTTATATATGTATATATTAGGATAGGACCACATTTGATTCTGAACCTGTACTGTAAACTGAACATTATTGCATTTGTAGCTGCTCTCTACTTGAAGAAAGGAGGCATAATGTACTGAATCAACAAACATTTGATTATTTTCAAAAATGACACCCCCTAAGTGAATTTTGAATATAGCCTGTGTGACATTTCGTTACTCTATGGAACATTTGACAAACACTGTCCACATGCGGAAAAAGGTAAAACATTGCAACCTTGTGCTAAAATGAGCTAATATTAGTCACCATAAACAAATGGTCTCACCAGACCAAGTAAGGCTGTAGCAACAAAACCCCTGAGTGTACCCAATATAGCGAGGGTGCATTCATAGACTGGTAATATCAATGGACAAAGCACCCGGTTTGGCAAAGTGCTGCAAATGTGGAAGAGCCTTAGACCTGCATTCTATCTGAAATCCAGCAGGGGGCGACACGTGTCGTCTCAAAAGGAGAAGTCTGTGAGAAAGTGACCCACTTCTCACTTAATTTATTACCTCAGTAAACATTTTCATAATGACTTTATGTTCTCAATCGCTAGTTTCAAGTCTTCTGCAACACAGAACGATGTTCATTTTTTGAATTATGGTCTCATAGGTTATAAATCTGCTGTTTGGGTGCTCTTCCCTCACGTCTAAAATCCTCACATCCGTAACCAGGACGACTGCGCCCGTAACGTAAAAAATCTCAACAATTTGTTGCAGATCTCCACAAACCAATGGGTGTCGTTCCACATGCTCTGTACATTAATGTTACCAGTTTTGGGCGATTTTTATGGACCTATGAATTCAACTTTTGATTCGTAAGATGAAAAATGTGTTATTTCTTTTTTCGTGAAATGACATAGTGTTGCTTTAACGTGAGAGATTAAATGACTCGTGCCTCCAGAGCAGCCGAGAGCGATGTATCAAACTAAAATCCTCTAAAATACTAGAAAGCTTTACCCAACATCTTCAAAACTAAGCTGTGTCAGAGCCCCTGTACATTCTTCATGAAAGGCCTTCTCCTAGGTAAGTAGAACAAGATCTGATAACTGGCCCATATAGTGATCAACTTTGACATATAGCTCATACTCTATGTCTTGGCAAGCTCTCATAAGTTTTTTATATCCTGTGTTTGAAAATTGCCCCCCCCCGCTTCCCTTTTTGCTCTTGTGTGTATTGATGCGTTTCTTCGTGTTGCGGAGGCTGGTAGATAAGTTCTAGACGACTAGCTGGTCTGAGGTTGGGGAGAGGTGTAATTAGTCCATGAGGAACGTCAGGCGAAACATCTATGAAATGGTTAGCACAATGGTTTGGTCATCGGGATGCAGGGAAGCAACTCTCCAATTTTGAGGTTCCGGGGGACAAATAAGAAAAGCCGTGTGTTTTCAGAGCAGGGTTTGAGCTGCCCGGACCCTGCCACAGCGCGGGCACTTAACAAGCCTCAACCGAACAGAAAGGATGTGACACATGTAGAGAAAGGGCTGCGAAACCAGCAGCTTTTCAAGAAAGGTGAACAAAGGCTGCGATTATACACACCTCCTCAAAGCAGTCTTGAGTCTATGCATACCCCCCC
>NC_045746.1:21259292-21261268 GCF_008692095.1 Etheostoma spectabile | reverse complement strand
CCCCCCCAAAAAAAAAGGAGAATGAGCAGAGCAACTTCATTAAACATGAAAGCACAGCTCTAACGGTGACATTTCTTCCTGTCTTCTTAGACTCAGCTCTAACAGGAGTCCTGTGTGCGAGCTTGGAACTAATCAACACATGGCATGTACTATTTAGGACAGATTTTTTTTTAAGTGACTTCCATTTGAAAAATGAGATATCCTCCTTTAAAATATACAAATGTATACAAAATGCTTAATAGCGTGTTTTCTGTGTTGCTTTCTTTTTGTCAAACAAACTGAGTATTTTTTATCTTCTTTTCTCTCCAGAAGACTTGAAACCCTGTTGCCAAGGAAAGGCTCTAATTTATGAGTAGTGACAGAAAGGTAATATCTGCTGCCACCAATTTATTCCCAGAATAAAATCTTGTTTTGTTTCTGTCTAAATAAATCAGACATGTTGTTTCTGAACGTTATTTTACTGGCGCGGAGGCAAGAAGTGAATACACCCCCCACCCCAGGAAACAGATGTATTTTCTGGACTAAAAGTCAATTTTTTTTTTAATAGTTTGGCTGGTCCTGCGACTTATATTTCACAAAATATATATCATTTAACATGTTTTTAAATGTTAATTGATACTGACTGACATGAACAGAGCAGAAAACGTTAGCGTCTTCAGCCGCGAGAGGGCGCTCTAGGCTTGTGACAACTATATGACGCTCAGAAGTGACACTGAGGATGAAGAATTCAACGGAGTCAGTGATGTGGAATGGGATCCGAAGCTTGGTGAACTTGCTTACCGGTAACTGGCTTGTTGGACTCGCTGACGTGTTGTGTTAACTTAGCCTATTCAGCCTCCCAGGTATGTTCTTTATGCTATTGTGCAGCTGAATAAGTGTTAATGTGTTACCTATTCCGCCTGTTGTTCTGTGCGCTGTTGTGTAGTTGAATAACTTGCCTTTCCAGATTAAATGTCTGTTCTTGGTCTTAGATTTTGTGAAATAAATTTCAAAATAAACGCGACTTATAGTCCAGTGCGACTTATATATTGTTATTTCCTCTTCGTGGCGCATTTTTTGACTCATGCAACTTATGCTCCAGAAAATACGGTAATTCCCCCTGACTGAGTAATTACCAAAATTTCCCAGCACTTCAGTGAGCAGTAACTGACATCTCTTGCTTGACATAGGACAGTGTGGGCTGTGAATATGAATTGATGCAAAATGGTGTGAGGCAGAGGGAGAAAAAAAACAAAAAAAACATGTGTATAGACATATTACTGCAACAAAAACGCCTAGCTGAATTTTGGCCATAATTACTTATGAGAGGAAACAGCATCAGACTCCCAAAACCTCCGTCCCGATGGGAGGGTTTAGGAGCAGGGAGTTGCATCGTCCCTCTAATCTTCCTATACAATGTTTATTTTACAGGAAGCATGCAAACAAGTAAAAAAAAAAAGAAAACTTTAGCTGCCCTCTTTACCCAATGTATAATCTGAAAAAGATTCCCTTCGGTGCTTAATCCCCCATCCATCCCAAGCTTCTTACAATAAAACCCAAAACAAAACAAAGAATCTGACCGGCAGCACATATTGCTTCAGCCCTCCGTACTGAGGTTATCTCGACAAGTTAAAAAGTTCTTGATTCAGACCAAGTTCATAAATACAGCTGGACTTCCAAGCTCTTTGCACGTCTCTTTGGGGTCTTAAGTCCCCTTGACATTTTTGGTGTGGGGTCTCTGTGCCAGGCTGGCGTAGTAGGCACACTGGGTGGGGTCACATTGGCCAGTAGGGCCTGGAGGTCCGGGCTGACCGTGGGGGCCGGGGTTTCCTGGCTCTCCCTGGGCCCCGGCTTGTCCCGGGCTCCCGTCTTTACCGTAACCGGGGAGACCAGCCGGACCTATAACAGGAAGAGGAATAATCAGGGGCTCTGAATTAAGGGAAACCAACTCAATAGGATGGATGGATGGATGGATGGGTGGGTGGATGGATGGATGG
>NC_045746.1:21258810-21259282 GCF_008692095.1 Etheostoma spectabile | reverse complement strand
GATGGATGGATGGATGGATGGATGGATGGATGGATGGATAGATGAATAGATAGATGGATACTTTATTCATCCCAAAGGAAATTTTAGTCATCCAGTAGCAAGACAACCATAACACGACAAACACATATACACACATAGAGTATTTCACACATACATAAGAATAAAAAATAAATGAATGGATGCAGTAAGTAAGAGACTGGTTGTTACCTATCGGCCCAGAGGGTCCTTGCTCTCCTCTTTCGCCAATACCAGGTTCTCCCTTTTCTCCTCTTGTTCCCTTCTCACCTGGTAAGAACGGGGAAACAAAAAAAAAAATGGAAAAATGGAGTGGAAAAATGGAAATTCCACTTTATGAGTTTTTTTTTAAATATTATTAAAATTAAAATTAAAAGGAGTTCCCCCAGCCTGCCTATGGTCCCCCAGTGGCTAGGAATGGCAATAGGGGTAAACCGAGCCCTGGGTATCCTGCTCT
>NC_045746.1:21254821-21258800 GCF_008692095.1 Etheostoma spectabile | reverse complement strand
AAATGAAAGCTCAGATGGGCTGATCTGGGGTGATGATGGAGCAAGGTTATCGCCCCTTTCTCTCTTTTTAAGACTCAGAAATGGCACATACTAAGGAAAGCTAATATTGGGACTGGATCTAGTGGCTGGAATTCTGCACCAAGACTGAATTTTGGGAACGAGCGTCAGATACAGTATTAGGGGACCTCTAAGGTCTTATAAAAGAGACTTCAGATCAGTATTAGGGGACCACTAAGGTCTATATAAAACTTCAGATACAGTATTAGGGGACCACTAAGGTCTATATAAAAGAGACTTCAGATACAGTATTAGGGACCACTAAGTTCTATATAAAGAGACTTAAGATACAGTATTAGGGGACCACTAAGGTCTATATAAAGAGACTTCAGATACAGTATTAGGGGACCACTAAGGTCTATATAAGAGACTTCAGATACGTATTAGGGGACCATAGGTCTATATAAAGAGATTTCAGATAAGTATTAGGGGACCTTTAAGGTCTATATAAAAGAGACTTCAGATACAGTATTAGGGCCCTCTAAGGTCTATATAAAGAGACTTCAGATACAGTACTAGGGTACCACTAAGGTCTATATAAAAAGACTTCAGATACAGTATAGGGGACCACTAAGGTCTATATAAAAGAGACTTCAGATACAGTATTAGGGGACCACTAAGGTCTATATAAAAGAGACTTCAGATACAGTACTAGGGGACCACTAAGGTCTATATAAAAGAGACTTCAGATACAGTACTAGAGGATCACTAAACCCGTTTTGCCTGCTGTCATTATAGATGTAATGTAATGTAACTCATTTTAACATGTTAACCATTGTATTTTAGGATGCCTATTGTCACAAAGTCCATGTCTTACCTTTAGGGCCCACGGGTCCCCTGGGTCCTTCTCCCCCATTCTGTCCAGGCATACCGGGCTCTCCAGGGGGGCCAGGTCGTCCGGAACCGCCGTCCTTACCTGGAGGGCCTGGAGGTCCTGGACGTCCCGCTGTACTCTTCACATGGGCTGGCTGCATCTGAGCCATGAGGTAAGCCATTTTTGCTGGACACAAAAAAGAAAGTGAATTCAATCTGATGTAACGCTGTTAAAGTGATCGTAATGAGGCTGACGGGAAAGACCACAAACGCTACAAGAAATGGCCTCCTCACCGTCTAACTGCTTGGCCAGCTCCTCCTGGATGAGCCGTCTCATCTGCTCCAGTGATACCGACTCTCCCTGAGAAAACAGATGTTCCTCATTCACTCCGTTATTAAAGCCTGAATCTAAATCATCTGTGCATATGTTCCTGGGGCATCAACATTAAAGCTTTCAGGTAGGGCTGGGCGTAAAAATCTAATTTCACACTATTTTTGACCAAAATACATCAATGTCGATATTGAGCTTTATGGGTTGACTATTGGTGCTTTTGATAAATGTTTACACAATGAGATTGTTAATAAATAGTCATCAGTACCATAAATATATAATAACTAAGTGGGTAGAGGTGAGTAATAGAACATCTAGAACAGTCTGGTGAGTTCAGAAAATGACTGACTTTACTGTAATGTAGCCTTTAAAACCAGGAAAAGACAATACTTATGTGTCATATCAGGATATTTTGATATCCTAAAGACGATATCTAGCCTCATATATCGATGTCAATATAATTATCAACGTATTGCCCAGCCATACTTTGAGGACTTTTATGACTCACCCTTTGGCCTGGGAGACCGGGGTTTCCTGAAACTCCTTGTGGCCCGGGAGGTCCTATTTCCCCTGGTGGTCCTGACATGCCCATCATCCCTGTGTGGCCCTTTCTGCCGGGGGGTCCAGGGTTTCCAGGCATACCTGGATCTCCTGAAGTTCCTTTATCTCCCTTCACGCCTGAGTCTCCCTGGATTAGATGACAGCAATTGTACATTCAGACTTAATAACAGGGTTTTTTTCCTCTGTAAAATGTCGACTAGGTTGCTTCATTTTTTGCATTAAATTGCTTTCTACTGCCAATAATCCTCCTAATTCATACAGCTGTACATTAAGCTGCCAAACAATATACAAATAACAATAATATTTTAATTTTTTTAATATATATTAAGGATATACTGTATATTTATTAGAGCCCAACCGATATCAGATTCATCAGAATCCTTTATAGTGACAAATAAATGATTCTGATAAATGCATATTTTAAAAATTAAATAAAAACGGATGGTCCACCATGTTATGAGCGTTGGCGTTGCATAGTCTGTCCACCAGAGGGTGCTTTACAACGTCCCTGTTGGCAACACTGATTAGTTTTCTTTTGTTATTGTGTTTTTTTTCAAAAAACTTAAGTTTCATATCTTAAGTTTGTATTTTTATACATTTTAAATATCAGAACTTTAGTATATTTTGATGTTCCTCTGTTCTGTTGTAACAATAAAAAAAATAATCATTATTTTAGGGAGAGAGAGAGAGAGACATGGAGGAAATCCTCACAGGTGGGACTCAAATCCAGGACCTCTGCGTCGAGGCATATACCTCGATGTCTATACAGTATGTGCACGCTCTACCAACTGAGTCAACCCAGCCACAAGCCTTTGGATTTGATTGTGTTTTTATCCACTGGGATTTTTTTATGCCGGCCTATGTAACAACTGCTGTGCAGTGTTATATGCATTTCTTTTTCAAATCATCAAATACAGAAAAAAAATAAGAAAACAACTGTAGCTTGGTTGAACCCCACCATCAAAAAGGAAAGAAAGTCAGTCTGAAATAATGTCGGATGACGAGATGAATGTAAAGTCGGTCCGAGGTGTCTGTGTAATAATTAATAAAGCTGTTGACAAAAAACTGAAAAGCTCTTTATGCCATTTTGCATTCATTTTTGAGACGGCCCCTAACTTCAGGTCATTTTACTGCTTATAACCAGCGAGGTACCAGGCTTCAATCCCGAAGTAAAAAACAACATACCGGTCGAGCTTCATGCTGCTCTGCCTGTAAAAATCTAGTGAAAAAGTTGTTGATGAATATACTGAACAATCTACACCACTGTGTTTATAGTCAATGGCATATTTGTTTACATTTTGGCAAAACTGCACCGTGATAAGTCCTGCAGCTTTGGCTACTACTGTAACAGGTCTGGGGTGCACTGGTATTACTCCTATACCTAAGAAAAAGTCAGCGTTCTATTACAACCTTCGTGGCTTAGGTGTAAAGCCATGACCATAAACCGCAATGGTTTGAATTCGGCCCACGGAATATCTGTAATCTCTTAATTATCGCTATCTAATGAAGGAATTACTGTAAATATTCTGGCCTCTTTTGTATTTAGTTGTATTTCCTCACTTGCATCTTTCTTTTCTGAATGATGTTGTGGTCTGGTTTGTGAAGATGTTGTCTTCATTTGTTTGTGTTTTGTCAAATTGCACACATTAACTTGAGTTGAGCTCTCAGGGCCACCGTAAGAAAATCCCACTCAAATATGTTCTCAAGTCTAAATATGAGAATTATGAGAATCATCAAGATAAACATTATAAAGAAACTTTTTAATGTGTTTCATAAAAGTCCGTCGAGGACATATTTCCTCGATGGATATCAGAGATCTGTATTCTGAATGTAGCTGTGTGTGTGTGTGATATCTGTAGTTTTCCATTTGAGTTGTGACTCATTAGCTTCTCTCAGAGGTGTCAATCAGGTAACAGCTTTGTATCTATTATGAGCACATTATCTGTTATATCTGAATAATGTAGTTAAAAGGATCTGAGTATTACACTGGATGATTAGGAGTGGGACAGGATATGTAGGAATATTAAAACTATGTCACGGGATGTGTGGGTGCGTCTCATTCAGTTCAATCTCTAGATTGTTAAGAATTGGTCTGAAAGACGCACCAAATTGTTGTAAATGTAAGACAGAGGACGGGCAATTACTTCATGTCCTATGGTCCTGTGAGAAGGTGCAGGTATTTTGGACCGGGATACAGGGCAACCTATGTCTGATTGC
>NC_045746.1:21251608-21254811 GCF_008692095.1 Etheostoma spectabile | reverse complement strand
GGTTTCATTTAGCCCAAGATTATTTGTTGTGGGAGATGGGTCAATCCTAAGCGGGATAGATATGCACATGGATACGCACAGCTGGGTCCAGACTAGTTTAACACTAGAACGGCCATGACGGTCATTTTGACCGTTTTGAAATTTATATATGTAATAACTTTGCTGGATAAAAAAATACAATACTGCTGGTCCCTGACTTTTCCTAAAAAGCTCTATATTTTAATTTAAAATAGTTTTTATATACATTACACACTAGGCCAAAAAAATAAAATCACTTTTACCTATTTCGGCCATACACGGTCATATTGACCTCTTGGTATTTCGTGGTATTGGTTTTAATCTTTCGCGCGGTTGAAGATGCAAATTGGTTGCTTAGTTGCTATCAGCGTCTCTGTCAAAGAAACGTCATAAGCGGTCTTGAGTAACAAGGGTGGGAATCAGCAATGTGTCGAAGGACAAGCAAGAGTAGGTAACGCTAGCTACCACAATAAATACGGCGTGGATGGACTCCGTTCTGAATCAGAAGGCAGCGCCGCGTGCGCTCGCTCTGTAAAAGGAGTGGTACACGGAGCTAGATGGCTTGTGGCAGCCTACTTGTGTATACAACTTTATACATCCTCAAACTGCCTGGAATTGCTCACATCCTCTCCAAGGAGTGCACCAGCAGTGACATTGTCCGGAGGAAGTTCAGGCAGCAACTGGCAGAGGAGCTGAGACACGAGTTTAGAGAGGAGAAAAGGCAGCGCGGGGGGGGGGGTTCGAGCAGCGCTGCACACCACAGCAGACACCAACACGGAGGCAGTGACAGGTTAGGTTAGGTTATAAGTGTTCAAATAAGATACTTTTAGGTGTTATTTGCATGTTATAAGTTATGTTGAATGAATTTACACACCATATTTTACAGATGTGAATGGAATAATTACGTTTTACTATGCCATGATATGAATTATTGAAACACCTGGGCAACTCAAGTGTATGATTAAACACGTTAAATTTTACATTTTGGTGTTATTTCGTTTTTCTAAAGATATCCTAACACACTAACTGCATTAAAATTGCAATTAGGTATTTATCATGACAGATTATAGAGTTTAGAATGTGGCGGTCAAAATGACCGCTCACGACAGTTCTAGTAGTTATGGAATCCCGGCAGTTCTAGTGTTAATGAAAGCCAGACAGGGATTAAAGAATGAAGGGGGGGCGGTCAATCCAGGAGTGGGCTAGTGAGATGGCTAGGGTGGCAGCGTTTGCAGATCCAGGGTTTTAAACTGAGCTAGATAGAGAAGATTCTTTTCTGCCCACATTGTTCTCAGTGAAGTTGACTGGAAGTGAATGTAGTCCTCATGTGTTTTATGTGGACTGGCTGCTTCGGACTCCGAAATTTGAAATGCTTGTTAACAAGCGGCCGTACAATAACTTAAGGAGGCTATTGGGCCTTGTGTGTTCTGATTAATTTGGCACGTAGTTACCACACCAGTAATAGTCCGTGGTGTCAAGTAACGAAGTACAAAGACTTCCTTGCCTTACTTAAGTAGAAATTTTGGGTATCCATACTTTACTGGAGTAACTATTTTACAGCAGATTTATTACTTCTACTCTTTATATTTTCACGTAATTATCGGTACTTTCTACTCCTTATATTTTAAAAATAGCCTCGTTACTTCTATTTCAGTTTGGCTTGTTTTCATTCCGGCTTGTCATTGTTCAAAAAAACACAAAAACCTATCCAGATAAATCCCGCCATCCGGATAAAGTGAATTTAATTGCGTCTGGATAAGAAGTAAAAATTAGTATTAGTATATATACCATTCTGATACCCTATTCGTTTGCACGCGATCCATTACACCTGCACATGACAAAAATGAAGTCACACTCCAGCAAGGAAATGGCAGACATACAGTATGTGTCCTAGTACGAACATGTCCGTGGCAGAGACTCAAGAGAACCAGGAAGACCAGCCAGCCCTTCTACATCCCTGGATGTACCTGGAAGGTTTCCAAATGGTTGGATGCAAAAACAGCTCCTTTAAAATGCACTGCCAGCTCTGCGCACACAAGTACCGCAATCTTATTGTTTCCAAAACTTTGTAGTCTGTAAAGTTGTATAGTCTCATTTGAAAAAGCATATGCATATTATTTTTTTCCCTTACATTACTTTTACTTTTATACTTTAAGTCGTTTTAAAACCAGTACTTTTACACTTTAACTTGAGTATAAAACTTAAGTTGATACTTCAACTTCTACAGAAGTCTTTTTAAACCCTAGTATCTATACGTCTACCGGAGTAATGAATGTGAATACTTTAGACACCTCTGGTTAAAATCCTCATTTTGTTTTAATGAAAACTCATTGAAAGTGTGTGTTCTTCAAGTGCTGTGTAGTGGATCAAATGAATGCCGATGTGGTTCATGTGGATTTCCAAAAGTAACTGCTAAATACTGAAAAGAACTTTAAAGTGTTCAATTTAAGGTTGGGATTTGGTGAGGTGGTAGAATGAGTGATTAACCACCTGCCAGGTCCCACTTTAAGCGCCGCTTGCGTCTCTAATACACACCTTATCTCCTTTGAGGCCACGATCCCCAACTCTGCCTGGCATCCCCTACAAAAACACCACAAACAGTGGATGTGAGCAAATAATCACAATCAGAGGTGTTTTCAATGTCATGGTATTTACATGCAATGAACCTAAAAGTGCTACTCTGTGGTGCAAAATTAAACACACACACACACACACACACACATTAAACTAAGAACATGGATGAGAGAATGTGAAGATGAACGTGATTTGTGAAGATTAATGGTGCAAATTGCTTGTGGAAATAACACTGTCCGTGAATCTGGAGGTGTGTGTTTTGGCAGACCTATAACCTATAACCTACAAATCTGTGTGCATAAAATCACATTGGTTTTATCAAGTGCCTATACCTGCTTTCCTTCTGGGCCAATTGGACCGGGTGGACCCTGGAAACCAAGATAAAAGTTAATATTACCCAACAGCTGGACATATTTGTGCAATGCAAATAATCTTTGAATCACAAATAAGTAAAATGTACCACTCACCGAGGGGCCTTTAGGCCCACTAAAGCCTGGTAATCCTGGGTTGCCGGCCTCTCCCTTGTCTCCTCTAAGACCCTGTATGGCAACAGAGACATCCCATCATTACATCACATGGCACACACGTGGTGTACTGTACTCGTATTCCAA
>NC_045746.1:21249900-21251598 GCF_008692095.1 Etheostoma spectabile | reverse complement strand
AAAAAAAAGACTCGCTCATTACTGAGGATTCAGCGAGCTTAACATTTAGCTGCGCTTCTCATCAACATGCAGCATTGCCCTGGATACATATCTCCCACGCCAGTCTTGCGGAGGGGGATGCCAGCATGAAGAGATTAAAAATCATATTGACAGGTGGGGCATGTGGGCATGACGCCTAGTTATGGCTACAGCATCAACAGATTGAAGGAATTCATTTATGCTTGCAGAATTGAGAGATTATTTTCATTTCCACTGCGCTGGGCAATATATCAATATTACATTGACATTGTGATGTGAGACTAGATACCGTCCTAGATTTTGGATGTCGTAATAATGGTGAATGTTGTCTTTTTCCTGGTTTTAGAGGCTGAATTACGGTAAAGTGAAGCCATCTTTCTGTTCTTAGCTGTTCCATTTAAAGCTCGAAAAGTCTTGGCTATTTTAAGACCGATGCAGTTGTCAATTTGCCATTTTTTCCGCCGTCAAACAAGCAAAAGTGGATTTGGACACGCCCTAAACGCACATCACGCCGTGCGCTTACATCGTTAACGCATCCACATACCCTTATCGTGAAAACATTTTGTGAGCATGAATTGTTGCAGCAACATCCACCTTGAGGTTTTTGGTCAAGAATACCGCAATATTTGGTTTTCTCCATATTTACCAGTCCTTTCCACTTTATATTCTTGAATAGATACACTCTTTCTTCTACTTATTTCCCTTCATGCGCCGTGCTCTCTCTCTCTCTCTCTCTCTCTCACTGTGGCAAATGTGGCCGTCTGATAACATTTTGCTTCATTTTTTGGATTAAATTGCTTTCTACTGCCACTTAGAATGCTAATATGTATTTGTGTACGTCTAGCTGCCAACAAAAATATAAAATAAATATAGCTTATATGAACCCCATCATTTAAAAACAAAAAGAAAGTCATTTATATTCTTGAACAGATTCTCTCTCTCTCTCTCTCTCTCTCTCTCTCTAAATACTTTGCCCCTTCTCTGAAATCCCTCTCCGTCTCCTCTCCCGACCTGTGTGCATCTGGCTCCAGCTCGCCTCCCTCCTCCGGGCTATATCCCTGACAATCTGCTGCCTCTGCTGACTGAATCCCTCCACTCCTCTGTGAAAGCGGGCTGTGTATCAACTGCCCTCCACTAAGCGACAGTTACTGCTCCTACCAAGGAAACCAGCCCACGGAGCCGTGTGCCACTTCATTCCATTTCACACACTTTTGTGTGCAAAGACGTTCAGATAGTGTATCTTCATTCCATTTCACACACTTTTGTGTGCGAATGATAGGAAGCTGTCAAATTAGACACTCTCCTCACTCACAGGTCTCACTATCTCTTAGCGGTGGAAGAAGTATTCTAATCCTTCGCTTAAGTAGAAGTACTAATGCCACACTGTCAAAAATACTCTGTTGCAAGTAAACGTCCTGCGTTGAAAATGTTACTTCAGTATCATCAGAAAAAATGTACTTAAAGTACTAAAAGTACACAATGCAGAAAAATCCCCACATTTTAGAAACTGGAAACGATCCAAACAGTAATGTTGGTGTAATCATGTCAGCTGGCCATTATATTGTTAGGTAGTTTAATTTACATAGGTGTTTTGTGTACAAAAATCTTAATATGTAAAGTAACTAGGAACTAAAGCTGTCAAATGAATGTAGTGCAGTAAAAAGTACAATATTTCTCTCT
>NC_045746.1:21249320-21249890 GCF_008692095.1 Etheostoma spectabile | reverse complement strand
GGAGTAGAAGTAGAAAGTGGCATGAGAAGACAAGACTTGAGTAAAGTACAAGTACCTCAAATTTTTCCTTAAGTACTGGATGTACATTCCACCACCGCTAGCTCTACTACACTTTATTTTCCTGACATATATCTGTGATGAAGACCCCTGCCTCTTCTTCATCTCCAGGCCCAGTCCCAGTGTCGCCCTGTACACTCTGTAATCCCTGAACCCTCGCTGGCTTTAATTAACCTGTGTGCTCAGCACACTGAGAGTACATCGTGTACAAGAGCTCCAAAAGCTTTAGGAAGACTGGGAGGGCTCTTTGAAATTATATGTTACCTGTGCTCAACCTCGTGTCCTCTGTCTCCAACAAGTTTTCAGGCAACTAAACTGTATTCTCAATTACATTTGGAGCAGTCTATATCAACGACGTTTTCTTTTCCAGGATTTCTCCGGTGCCGCCAGAATATCCCGTTTTCTTTTCCTTCTCCGTTTCCCCTCCCTGGTCTTGTGTCTGTGTCTTGTTCCTCCCCGGTCTTGTGTTCCCCTGAGCGTCTGTAGGTTCTGTTTCCTGTTTTATTTTGAAGT
>NC_045746.1:21248918-21249310 GCF_008692095.1 Etheostoma spectabile | reverse complement strand
TTTGTCTCGTCCTGTCTTTAGTTTTACTTCCTGTGTCTTGCCGCTCTTGTGATTACCTGATGTTTTCCGCCTGATTCCCTGCCCTCTTGTCACCTGACTCTCGTTACCTCGTCACCTTGTGTATTTTATGTCTGTGCTCCCCTCGTCTATTGTCAGATCGTTTTGGTTCGTCATGTGTTCTTTGTGCCGCGCTGTTCTTCGTCTTGTTGCAGTTTTGCACATGCCCTTCTTCATACCTAGAGATTGGCATGGGGAACTTTCCATAAGATCATCTCTCAATGCCAATCAAACCAGCTATTAAGCCAACTGAAATAAATACATGTTAATTTCTATGTAGGGTGAAGGGTATGTGATGATGGGTATTTTAATTCCAAAGGCCAAGGGAACTTTAT
>NC_045746.1:21243490-21248908 GCF_008692095.1 Etheostoma spectabile | reverse complement strand
TAGTATCTTGATCCATGAAATAACTGGCCTTTAAATATAAAAATGGACCTGTCTCTATGGGAATTTAACATAGAGGTGTGTATACTTATGTCCCCTGTATTTTAAGGACTTTTAGCACTTATTTATTTACAATATATTATTCATTCACAAAGAAAATTGGTGTCCTTAAAAGGTTGGATTTTCCCAATTTTTTTGAATTAAGGCATTAAGATCAATTTCCAAAAGATGTTTTTTTATTCCTCTTTTTAATCAACTTTAGCATGGGTGTTAGGGCTGCACAATTAATCGAATTTTAATCGCGATCACGATTTTGACTTCCCACGATCAAATTTGCGTGATAGAGCGATTAATTTTTTTAAAACGTCATTTCATAGAACGCTCCGGGTTTTTTGCAAAGCCAATCTACTGCTCCGTCAACCCGTCTAATCATGTGCCAGTCAGAGTAGTTCCCTGCACCCAGTGCAGCTTAGTTTCTAGATGGAGACAGTCACAGAGGACAGAGTAACGGGAGGAAAACTCCAGGTTTACCAGTTTACCGAAAACACACATTGTCCCGTCTGTTGTTTTTCAGACAACAGCAGTGAGCAGTGCTGTAGCGTCTGTTAGTTGTTAGCTAGTTAGCGTCTGTTAGCTGTTAGCTCCTCTAGGACGCACGGTGCTAAGTCCTCGCATCCGCTGCAATGTGTTTTCATGGATAAGGTTTAATTTTGTGTTACATTACCCATTCGTCTGTAAAGCCGTGCTCGTGTGGGATCTCTCCTCTTACTCCGCGCCCCGCCACAAGCGGCCGTGGTCCACGCTTCTGACATTTGTCTACAGTTTAATTTTTATTAACACAGCTGTATATTGTTAAGTATGAGGGGCAAACCTGTGTTTGTACCAGTGTTCCGTGGTAACTCTGCTATGCGGCCGCCACGGCGAAGAACACAGAAGAAGTTTTGAATGCAACTAACTTCAGTTGTAGAGTAATGGTGAGACGAGAGCTGGACTTGGACCTGGGCCAGAGATGTGACCCATGGCCGAAATCATAGTTCATAAAAATGCAGGGTAGTGAAGATACAGACGTTTCATACACACGCCGTGTGAAACCGCCATTCGACCCGTGCTGGACCCGTTCCTAATGATCAGCCGTCTCTCGGGAGTAGCGTCCATCACACCCCTCTCGCAGTATAAACGCCTCTGTACGTTAACATTTGTGGTAAAGTCACAATAATCGTGAGAATAATCGCGACAAATTTTGATCAAAATAATCGTGATTATCATTTTGGCCATAATCGTGCAGCCCTAATGGGTGTGTAAACTTATTCTAGCCACTGTATGTACTTTGGTCATGGTTATTATGTAAGTGGCTACAGGTTTCTACCACACTCTCACATGTATTGTTGTATTTCTTCAATGTAATTGGTTTCTTATGTTCTGGGAAAGAAATTAACTAAACTAAAGTAGGAATAGATAACTTACAGGAGATCCAGGTAGACCCGCTTTTCCCGACGGCCCTGGTTCACCTGGCTTGCCCTGGAATGCAAAAAGAAAAAAAAAGAAGACAGGTTGGGAAAATTGATGGGGAAGGACAGCAAGAAAAACGACGAGAGTGCCACTTTGTGTCCATATCTATCTGTCTGCATGACACTGTGCTGCGTCTGTCTTTCGTTGGCATCAGACTGCCCCCCCCCGCAAGTGAAAATAACTCACCGAATCTCCACTTGGTCCACTGATTCCTTCTCTGCCTGGAGGTCCCATAGGGCCCTGCCAAAACAAAACAGAAATAGCCTGTTAAATTATGTCTTTTACATGGTGAAAACAAAGATATTGAATCCATATCTCATATTTAGAGCATGCTGAGGAAAACTGCAAGCTTGATCCCTTTAATCGTCCTTGGAAAACAGCCTTTACCGTAGTAGTGAGTTAAATGTGAACTCCGCTTTCAGTGTTTAGGTGTTTCTTACTTTAGGAGACGGGATGTGAGAACATTGTGTCTCCAAACCTCGCAGGCAAACAGGATGAGTTTAAAGTAAAATGTTACATCCTGCTACGAGACAAATCTGGGAATAAATGGGCTGCGGCCTTTAAATGTGTACGTGGGAGGGATTTGAGTTTGGCACCTGGAGAAGATAAATGACATCCAACGCCCAAAAAAACTCAAAAGATATAAAGATGCTACATTTGATACCATGATACCCTGCTTTTTATTATTGTATAGACAAGATTAAAGGTGTTGTTGTCTGCTGAAAATGTTGCATTTTGTCCAAAACCTTTTTTAAATCTCCGTAGTTGTCGCTGCATTCCCTCAATCAATGGAAGATTGGTTCCAGGCAGTCATAATGATTATTGTTGGGAACTGGGTGACTAAACCAGGAGAGGATGCTGCATAAGAAAGAATGGCAGATAGGATTTTTACAGGGAAGAGAAATATTTGCTGTAGGGACCTGTATACTACTTTTATACAGGAAATGCATAAAGGAAAGCTAAGGTAGGCATTTTAAAGTTATTTCTCTATATTCTGTAAATCACTTTATTGCAGCTTGTGTGTGTGTTGCGTGTGTGTGTGTGTGTGTGTGCGTGTGCACGTGTGTGCGTGTGTGTGTGTGTGTGTGTGAGAGCGTGTGCATGCGTGGATATTGACCGAACTACAGATTGAAGGTACCTTCTGGTGGTCACAATTTTGATTTGTATGCATGTCGAAAAACACAACTGCAAAGCCAGCAAAAAAACAAGAGTGTAATTTCCGCTGGGGATGGGGGAGACACGTCCCCCTCACTTGTCAACATCCTGTTTATGTTTGCCTTTTGTTTCAGGAGGGTTTTCTGACTTAGCTCTCTCTAATGTTTTAAGGTCTCTAATCTAGAGCTAATTGTCCTCTTACTGCCCTACCACCACAGTCCAGAGAACCAAAAATCTAAGTATCCCCCTTTTGTCCTCGGTTAATTTTCATTTGCTGGATTGATTAAAAAGCAGAGGCAAAGAGAGAGAGAGAGAGAGAGAGAGAGAGAGAGAGAGAGAGAGAGAGAGTAGTAGCCAATGTAGCCTAGAATGATATGCAGGGTATGTACAGCAATCCTTTAGTTAAATTTACTACTTTTTAATACCTTTTTTACTACCTTCAGAATTTTTTTTAAAACCATCACGACAATGAATTGCAAGTGTTAATCAGCGACCTTTCTATTATTTACACAGATTTTGACATTTATAACATACGAAAATGATATATGTAGAACAACACATTACAACATCTTGCACATTTATTTCACTTAGTAAATAAAAGTAAAACAAACTACTAAATGTGCATGAAGAGAATGGATAGTGAGAATGAGATCCAAAGTAGGGAGGGTCTGGGGGTATGCCCCCCAGTTTTTTTTTTTAAATTAACCATTAAATGGCACTTTCTGGAGAGTTTTGTGCAAAAAATGAGAAATTAAGTCTTGCATAATATGTGCAAAACTGTAGGGTTAAGAGCCTTTGCATTGTTAGGTATCAACAGTATTAGGGCATTCAGCATTTACATTATTAACTTTTCATGAATAAGAAAATGACCCAGACAATGTGCCAAACATAATGAACCACATGGAGAGACAGATATATGTCAGCAACAGCTGAGAAGATTTGGGTCTGTGGTGAACAGGTCCAGGGGTCCCTGGTGTAGGGACCAGGGACCCAAAGTTAAATTAATGTTGAGGGATCAACTAAGACCACTGAAATTCTAAAGAATGAGAACCACTGATTTACATAATTTCTAATCCTTTAGCCTTTGTGCCAAGGCTCAGTAATGTTTGGCCCTCATCCTCTGTGCAGCACTTACTGTATTTACTTTTTTGGGAAAATAAATACTTTTTGTTCATTTTATGAAACATTGAATGAATTATTTACAGTTACATTTAGATATTTAGAGATCATCAGATTTTTGCTCATGTTTACAACTTTGTGCACATTCAAAATATAACTCCTCCCATCTCTGTTGTCCGAGATTTGGAGAGTTGTAATATAGTCTGCTGTGCATGTCATTGCTCCGTTCATATGGTGGATCTCACTCAGACCGTTTGACAGATACAGAGGCCCATTTGACAAACAGGTTACGAGGAGGCTGTACGCTGCTCATTATCGGAGGTCTACGCACGGATGCCCACAGCAGAGCGGGTCCACCAGCCGCGCTGCTCACCTCTATTTTTACAGAGAGAGTGGACACGAAGCGACGGACGGGTCTCTGAAAGCACATCTAGTCGATCATAAGTGGCTCAACAAGTAGATCTATAGATAAACTCATCTTTAAGAAATTTGACCGACAGCGTGAGAAATCGGGGGTGTGAGCGTGTGAAACCAGTCAAATGCGTGTGTCTCACGGCCAATTCGTGAGAGTTGGTAGCCCTGGAGTCGGGAAGCATTTCTTTAAACAGCTCTGAAATTCCTTTATTTGAGTTAAATGAGTGGTGTTTAACTGCAGTGTTCAGACACCACAGAGCCTCCGCGCGCAGTGTTGGTGTGGCGCCCATGGCCACCCTACTACAGGCCTGAGCCAGTCCTAAACTCTGGGTTGTTCACCCAGCTATCAGAAAACTTGCATTTGCCCATTAAAAGACGACGATGGTTGTCCAGTCGTGTAAGATATGGCTTGAAGCAAGTCTAAAATAAAACGTAAGCCAGCCACTTCTGCTGAGCGCGCAGTGTTCTGAGATGATGTCGAACGACCACTGAATATGACGTCAGCATCAAACATAGACGGAGACGAAAGATCGATTATGTGCCCAGACACGCCAAAGCCCATATTTAAACGGACTAACGCAAACGCAGGATAGAATTTCAATCAGAATAGGACACCTGATAGTCTGAAAAAAATAATACCTAATTTAAAAAAAATAATACCTCTGAGACTAAATTTAACACTTTTAATGGCCTTAAATTTGACAATTTTGATTTATCACTTTTTAATACTTTTTAAAACCCCGCGGACACCCTGGATATGTAACCCGAAAAAGAACTGATTAATTAGCAGAATATCTCTCTACTGTCAGATACAGAAAGCAGAGACATATCCTAACCAGGTACAGGCTCAGTGACCTCAAACTGGCAGTTGAAACAGACACACAAAAGGTCATGGCAACCAAAATAAAAAAAGAACATGTAGAGACAGAGATGAACTTTCTCCTACAATGTACAGCATTTCAAAGCATTCAAACATTTATTTTAACAAATTGAACTCTTTAATCCTGGATTTGAAAGAACTGAATGTCCTTTCAAAATGAAACAATGAGAAATCTTGCTGCCAAACATGCATAAACATACGTACTGTTTATAGTGTTCTGTCCAAATGTTTGTCCAAATTGTATTTTCATGCTCTGGCAACATGTTATTGAAACTTTCATGCCAAAAAAGCTCCTTTGGTTTGAATATATATATATATATATATATATATATATATATATATAT
>NC_045746.1:21242970-21243480 GCF_008692095.1 Etheostoma spectabile | reverse complement strand
ATATATATAGAGAGAGAGAGAGAGAGAGAGAGAGAGAGAGAGAGAATAAGTTTAAATGTCCAAGGTTGAACATACCTCCTTCCCAGGTTTGCCGTCATGCCCAGCTGATCCAGGCTTTCCATCTTCTCCCTGTTTGGCACAGAAGACAAAAAAAGAGAAACCTTAAGGCCCTTTGTAAGCATATCGTCCTCACCCAGAAAACGGCCATATAGGTCGATTGAGCAAGCAGCTTATAACGACCCATGTTTTCATTTGTTGTCATTTGTTAGGCAGCCTTCAGTGGCCATAGTAATTCTATTAGGAAGTACGGTGACAAAGAGTAAGAGCGCACAACTCTAACGGATGAAGGTTGGGGTGGTGGATGACCGAGGTCACAAAAGTTACAAAACTAATTCATAAGTAATATTTTACCTGTTACAATTGCACAAACCAGAGTTAGAATAGAATTTTATTGTCATTGTACACATGTGCAATACTTGTGCAACAAGATTGAAGCAACCCCTTTCCAGT
>NC_045746.1:21242327-21242960 GCF_008692095.1 Etheostoma spectabile | reverse complement strand
CAAGAAGGAATATAACATGGAATAAAATGTATGAAGTGTAAAAGTAAAGGATTGGGGGTGGGGTGGGGGGAGATGAGGTGCACAGTTCCAGAGACAACTATATACATATATAAAATAGTAAGAAAAATAAATATTGTTTGTATATGCATTATGAAAATAATATTACATAGTTATGAAATTACATTACTTTTTAAGACAACATTTAATGGTGTCTGTTTTTTTTAAGAATTCCAACACGCCAAACATTTCTTTGGTTTTCAGGAGTTATAACGCTGCGTTGAAGCAAACCGTCACTGTCCTCATGGTCAGAACCAGAACCAGAGACGGTACGAAAAATATCTGTGTCCCAACAAGTGATAGTTTGTCAGCACGGACAGCAGTGTGTCCGAGCTGCTGATAGATATAAACATGTCGGGAATTAATGTTAAAATACCAAAGCATTTAATCAGCCGTGGAGAGTAACTATGCCGTACTTCAATACAAGTACTATGTTAAAAGGTACTTTTAATTGAGTATTTCCATTTTCTCCTACTTGTCTATTGTGCGTTTTACTTCTCTATTTTTATAGCTTCAGTTACTTTGCATATTCATATGAATTTTACAAAATATTATGAATAATCTATGATGTATTAA
>NC_045746.1:21242046-21242317 GCF_008692095.1 Etheostoma spectabile | reverse complement strand
GGATAAAGAGGAGACTTTATTGATCCGGTGGTGAAATTCACAAGCTAGCTGCCAAGTCAAACATCCGCTGTTATTTTGGTGAAAGTAATTCAAAAGTAAAGCATTACAATTCAGAGACAGTAATGTTGTAATATATCTTATTACTCTCAAATGACAGTAACTAGTAATCTGTAATGTATTACATTTTGGAAGTAACTTGCCCAACGCTGCTTAGTTGTATTTAAGTTAGCTGTAGTGAGTTAGCTGTAGTAAGTTAGCTGTAGTAAGTTAG
>NC_045746.1:21239078-21242036 GCF_008692095.1 Etheostoma spectabile | reverse complement strand
AAGTTAGCTGTGGTAAGTTAGCTGTGGTAAATTAGCTGAGGTAAGTTAGCTGTGGTAAGTTAGCTGTAGTAAGTTAGCTGTAGTAAGTTAGCTGTGGTAAGTTAGCTGTGGTTAGTTAGCTGTGGTAAGTTAGCTGTGGTAAGTTAGCTGTGGTAAGTTAGCTGTAGTAAGTTAGCTGTAGTAAGTTAGCGTACTGAGAAGGTGCTCAGTCAGTGTGTTAGCTTAGGCTATGAACACTATATGAACACATCCATCTCATATAAAGCTTAAATTTCCTTTTAAGTTCCTTTTTAATTATTTAGCTAAGTTATCTCTGTTGTCCGTGTTTGCTATTTTTCCCTATTTATTACTACTTTTTATACCATTAAATACTGTTATACACCTGTTAACATCTCTGCATGTAGGCTATACGGTATGACTTTTCTTTACACATATGCATTTACTACTTCCCTTTACATTACATTACAGCTCATTGATTTCGTAGTTACTGTCTGCTACAAATGTATATCATTTTATTTTATATTTTATATATGTTGTGTCTAACCCCTATTTTTTAACTTTGCAATTTTTAAGACATGGATTCCCTTTTTTGATCTGAACAATTTTCTTTTAATGCAGATTTAATGAGAAATGTTGCAGGTAGATTTTCATGGCCAAAAAATAGCTTCTCTGTTGCATATATGCATATGTGAATGAATGACTTAAAACTATTGCATGGACAATCCACAGTTGAGAGCCATAAGGATCTATATAACACATCTACAGTACATTGTACTGAGGTAGTGTGCTAAATCTGTACCTTTAATTGAATGAAGTAAACTTTCAATTTCCTGAATATAGAGAATATAATTTCCATATGACTGACATTTAGTGGCAGTAATTATGAGCAGCGGAGGAGTAATTTTCAGTGTGTCTGTGGAAACACTTCATGGCTCCTCTAATAAGTTGTCTGCTGTCTGTGTGGAAGCGCGGCCTGCAGGCTGAGAGGCCGCCCGCCGCGCTGTGGCTCAGTGAGTCAGAGCCGTCTGTAATGAGCCATGCTATTGGTCACGGCGCTGTGCCACAAACCTTTGCTGCTGGTGTGTGTGTGAGAGACAAAGCAGCAGGTGCAGTGGTTCTCTCTGTGAAGGTATTTTGGGAAGGGGGGGTGATGCAATAGTCAGACATGTCTTGACATCTTGACAAGAAAAAGTACTAAAACCACACTGTAAAAATATCTCCGTTTTGAAAATGTGAAAAAACACTGAAAATGTTACTTCAGTAAAAGTATGTAAGTATCATCAGGGAAATGTACTTAAAGTATTGAAACTACACATACTCAATTAAGAAAAATCCTCACATTTCAGAAACTGGAAACATTTAAAACTAGTTGATCAACTGTCAATCAACTGTTTAATGGCCTAATCATTTCAGCTGGACTTGTAGGCAGTTGTTGGGTAACTAACACTGTCAGATTAATGGAGTGGAGTAAAAAGTACAATATTTATTTAAATCTAGCAGAGTAAAAGTAAAAAAGTGGCATGAAAATAAAAGACTTGAGTAAAGCACATGTTCCTCAAATTTAAACTACAGTACTTGGCTTAGGGCCGTCTATGAGAATTGTGATTGGTTTAAAAAAAATAAAAATAAACCACAGCATATTGTTCTCCCATCCAAGAATGCTATGTGGACTAGCCAGTCCCTCCTCTGCAGCGTTGTGGAGGAAGGTCTGGCAAAGCGAGATTACTCCTGGTTGACAGTTTTGTGTTTTTTGACCAATCCATCCATTCGCCCTGACAAGGTCCGTGTGCTGACTTTGGCAGACTTTGATAACGAACGTATTTGTGATAAACGTAAAGATAAACGTAATCTCTGAGAAAGTACGTTTCCCCTCAGAACGTAATTGAGAATGCAAATTTATTGTATGGGAACGTAATCTTCAGGGTAGCTCATTGGGCACGAAAATGATGCTTAAAAAATAAATATGGCATTGTTTGTGTTTGAGAAAAATTGTGAAAACATTGTGGCTCTTAAATGCAAACTGACCTGTTGAAATACATAAGAAAACTAAAAGTAAAACACTGACCTTAGGTCCTGGGGCTCCAGATTCTCCTCTGTGGCCCTTAAAGCCCTGGATAGGAAGAAGAACAGCAGTCAACCAATCACAGCAATTTGCACTCACAGTTCGCTTCATCAGATTTGTTTACTGGCTGTTACTTACCGGGAGTCCCCTGAGCCCCGGGTTTCCTGCTGGTCCAGGTTCACCTTGCTTGCCCTGAAATGAAAACAGAACTAGTTACATTGTCTGGCCACTAGGATTGGGCATCGACAACCGGTTCCAACTTGGAACACTTTCAAACACTACAAATCCAATGGAATGTTTGACAGGCGCAAGTTTTAGTTTCCCAGGGTTTCCGCGGCTCCTTAAAAGTCTAAAAAAAGTCTAACATTTCAAAATAAAAAAACGCTGGCCTTAAAAAGTCTTAAATTCACTGGAGTGTTGTGTTCTAGGTCTTAAGTGTCCCTACTACGCCCATGTAAGGCAACTCTAATGCGAAATTAAAATTATTTTATTTTTTTCTGTGGTATTGTAGTTCTTTCTTTTGCTAGTCCAAATGTAAGTCGCTGTATATGTACAGATCATTATTACTCCGTGTCGCTTTTATAAAATTTTAATAATTTGATTTGCTTTGAAAGAACTTTTGTGACTCAGCATGTAGTTGTACTTCTTATGTCGTCATATACAGTATGTCTTATATGTCGTAATGTAAAGGTCTTAAAATGTCTTTAATGTGACTTGTTGAAACCGGCAGAAGCCCTGTTCCCGTAGCAGCCGCCGGACTACCAGGCGTTTGTTGTGTTTCAGCCTTGGAGCGCAGTAAGCAGCGCTCCAAGGTGTGGCTTTATTTTATGGTGAAAACGCCCAGTAAAACTCTAAAACCCTATTAAATATATTGGAGCTGCTGCCCCCGCGACCCG
>NC_045746.1:21238771-21239068 GCF_008692095.1 Etheostoma spectabile | reverse complement strand
AGATAAGCGGATGAAGATGGATGGATGGACTATTGAATCAAAATAAAATGTTCCTCTTATCTGTGAAATAAGCACATGACCTGTTTGAACTCCACCCCTCAAAAATCAGAATGGTTAAAATCAAAACCATCGCCAGCCCTGCTGGCCAAGTTATGCTTTCACATTTTCCCGGGAAAAAAACAAACAATGTGTAGTAGCTTTATATACTAGGAATATAACAATCTTAAATCAGGTTAAAAAGTGATATATACTGTATATATATATATATATGTGTGATATGTGTGTGTGTGTGTGTGT
>NC_045746.1:21234944-21238761 GCF_008692095.1 Etheostoma spectabile | reverse complement strand
GTGTGTGTGTGTGTGTGTGTGTGTGTATAAAGACTTAAAACTGGTTGAAAAAAAAATGCAATTTAAGACCGGCCTAGGACGTGATCTACTTTTGACTTTTTTCTATTCATTTAGTGATTTGTTTATGTGGGATTTGTTTTAAAAGTCTAAATGTTAATGTTTTATTACATTGTTGGTGTTTTAGATAAAACACAATTGCAGTTGCACATTTGATAAAACACATCTGTCTTTTATCATTTTGTCTGCAGCTCACTATTAAAAAAGTTGTGAGAAAATCGCATCGTGAACTTAAAATCGTGTCTGTATCGTATCGTGCGTTGAATGTATCGTTACATCCCTATTAAGTATTCTTTGGATTACTGATCACCATTTACTTACAGGTTCTCCTGTTTCACCCGGTCTGCCATCTTTTCCCATTTTGCCAGGCTGGCCCTGCAATGAAAGCGCATTTACAACTCAGACTGTTTACACCACAGTGTAGGGACTGTGTGTATATCCAAGATGCTGTAAATCAAATCATTTTTTTCTTACGATCAAGCCAGGAAGACCCGGTGGTCCCTGGATTCCTTTGAGACCCTCTTTGCCCTGGTAAAAACAAACAATCACCAAAATCAAAGCTTTGATTAATGGCCACTTTTACCAAGCACACTGGCTGACCTACATGCCAAAGGGGTGAGGTTTGTACGATAATGGCATAATGGGTAATACGTTTTTTGGGGGTGGGGGGACATGGAGTGCAGTCTTACCTTTTCTCCAGGGGGCCCTGGGGGGCCGACAGAGCCAGGCTGTCCATCGTTACCCTGAAAAGGGAAAGACACAATGTCAGTGGAGGTCAACAGAAATAGAAAAGCGCAGAGTGTGAGACAAAATCCCACCAAATGAGCAACGTTTAGAAAAAGGGTAAGTATTTGGACCATTTCAGGTAAATAAATAACTTACAGGTGTACCCATTAAGCCAGGGGTACCTGGATGACCAGGAGGTCCCGGGTGACCCTGGTAATGCAGAAGCAAACAATTAAAATGATTCATAATAGACAATACTGTAATGAAGGCACAGAGGGAAAGGAGGGGAAGCGACAGATAAGCGCGGGAGTCACAAACGACAAATATACCTTGTCTCCTTTCTCTCCAGGGCCCCCAGCTGGTCCTCGATCACCTTTTATACCCTGTGGTGAAAGTGTCAGACAATATAAAATGTCACATTTCAAGAGGAAAGCATCCATCTGAGTCCTTTGTCTTTTTCCTTTTCCTGTGTCAATGGAATAATAAATCTCAAATATTACAAAGGAGGAGGATGAGCTTGTTTACCCTTCATTGTAAGAAAAAAACTATGGATATCGTCCTGGCAGAAAGACACCATTATGCCTTTTACCGTTAAATTTACCAAAATTTCTGTTAATGCAAAAAAAACTGTAGATTTACAGTATATCCTTTGTACCTTTAAACGGACATTTCTGTTAATCCCCAAAAAATCTAAAAACGGAAAAACTCTAGTAAAAAATCATTACAGAAAAGTCCTTATTTCTGATTCCTTATTCCCATATGAACACAGTATATAAGAGTATAGCAGTGTATTCACCTTGTGAGGTTAAATACAAGCTAATTAGCGATTGGCCCTTTGGGAGCTGTAATGATGCAGTTAGTGTGCAATACTTGCCTTTCCTCCATCGGATCCAGGGGGCCCTTGAGCTCCGGCTGCTCCTGGCGGGCCCTGTAATGACAACAGCAGAGCATCAAGCTCTGTCCAGGCCCCTGGGGCCCCTCAGAGGAGGCCCAGCTAATAGGGCAGACAGAGCCTCTGCATCCGTCATGCTGACTGTGACTGATGACAACAAACATTCAGCTAGGACCGCACTTTAAAATTCTTCTTTAAAGATCCTTTACTTAGGTAAAAGTACTAATACCACACTGTAAAAAATACTCTAACAAGTAAAAGTCATGCATTAAAATGTTACTTAAGTAGAAAATATGTAAGTATCATCCGAGAAATGTACTTTAAAGTAAAAGTAGTCAACTCATAAAAATCCTCTCATTTTAGAAATTGGAAACGATCCAAACAGTAGCGTGTTTAATGGTCTAATCATTTCAGCTGGACATGTAGGCCGTTATATTATTGGGTAGTTTAATTTATTATAAAACATCGTATTTTATAAACTGCATGTGTTTTGTATATAACAATCTTAATTTGTAAGATAAATATATCAGAGTAAAAAGTACAATATTTCTCTGTCAAATGTAGTGGAGTAGAAGTAGAAAGTGGCAAAAAAGACAAGACCCAAGTACAAGAGTACCAAATTTGCACTTAAGTACAGTACTGGAGTACATATACTGAGTTACATTCCACCACAGGCAGTCCCAGTCTTGTGAGGTAATGGTTAAATGTTAATGACTGTGTCCTACTTGGTAACCATCTTGACCGTTTTTCCCGGGAGGTCCTTGGTGTCCTTTGTCCCCTGGGACTCCTGGGAGACCGGGCTGTCCAGGTGGCCCAGCAGGGCAGTCCGAGCAAACGTCCTATAAGACGACAGAGACATGTTTGTGATGAAGTGATCTCTCTCAGGATGCAAACATAAAGTCTTTTTTCCTGGTTAATGACTGGTGGAAATTTTCCTTACCTTCAGATTTAGGTCGGAGAGGTCTGCTGCCTTCCCCTGAGAGAGAAACGAAGGGAACGAAAGAGTTGATCAATCAGGGAAACACAAGATCAAGGCTTTCCAGAGGCCTTGCAATGTTGCAGGGTTAAGATTTCTTAAAGGTCCCATGGCATGTCAATTTCACTTTATGAGGTTTTTTAACATTAATGTTCATTCCCCCAGCCTGCCTATGGTCCCCCATTGGCTAGAAATGATGATAGATGTGAGCCCTGGGTATCCTGCTCTGCCTTTGAGAAATGAAGCCTCAGATGGGCCGATCTGGAATCTTGCTCCTTATGAGATCATAAGAAGCAAGATTACCTCTCCTTTCTCTGCTTTGCCCGTCCAGAGAATTTGGCCCACCAATGAGAGAGAGACATCATGGCTTTCAAACCAGCAAAGTGGCAGTTGGTCAAGGACACACCCCAGCCTCCACCTTGTCCCCTAGCTCCTCAGCAAATTCATGAAGCTGGAGGCCATCCCACTGAGTGCAAAGGATAGTAGAATTGCAACTATTAGACAAAAGGTTGTCTGTTGGATGACACAGCTACTCTGCACTGAATAAGGCCTGCCTGGAGAGGAAGATATGGGTGAGAAACATTAACAACCCTCAAAAAGCCAAAAAGCCAAGTTGATGTAGACTGGAGCAGAGTTGTATCCATGAAAAATCCAGAGAGAGGTGTGAGATTTCCCATTCTGGGACAGCTGGCCAAAGCACTACTTGGCATTTCCACAGACCCCCTGGTTGAGGGATCATTTAATCTCATGGATGATGTTCTTGAAGCACACAGATGCTCCACGAATGTGGAAACTTACGAGAGCCTTGCAATTGTAAAATCCACGATTAAAGCAAGGGGGTGGACAGCATCCGCAATGACAATAGGCCATTGAGGTGGTTTTGCCTGTCATTGTATCGCACATTTCGAATAAAACATCTGCAAAAAAAGAAAGAAACTGAACAGGCACAAAAGAAGAAAAGGCAGAGTGAGGCAGCAAGGATTTGTTCATCAGAGATGGCAAACAAACTCATACAGCAGGCCAGGAATACCACTGGATGAGTCAAAGCCTCCTCTGGACCAGCCAGACCCTCATCCTACTCCTCTGGACCAGCCAGACCCTCATCCGCCTCCTCTGGACCAGCCAGACCCTCATCCGCCTCCTCTGGACCAGCCAGACTCTCATCC
>NC_045746.1:21232998-21234934 GCF_008692095.1 Etheostoma spectabile | reverse complement strand
CTGGACCAGCCAGACCCTCATCCGCCTCCTCTGGACCAGCCAGACTCTCATCCTCCTCCTCTGGACCAGCCAGACCCTCATCCTCTGGACCAGCCAGGCCCTCATCCTCTGGACCAGCCAGGCCCTCATCAACCTCCTCTGGACCAGCCAAAGCCTCCTCTGGACTAGCCAAACATTTTCTCCCTCCCTCTGGATCAGCCAAAACCTCATCTTCAGGACTAGCCAAAGCCTCTTCTAAACCAGCCTCTTCTGGACAAGCCAAAGCCTGTTCTGGACTAGCCAAAGCCTCTTCTGGATCAGCCAAAGCCTCTTCTGGACTACCCAAAGCTTCTCCTGGACCAGCCAAAGCCTCTCCTAGACCAGCCTCTTCTGGACTAGGCAAAGGTTCTCCTGGACAAGCCTCTTCTGAACCAGCCAAAGCCTCTCCTGGACCAGCCAAAGCCTCTCCTGGACCAGCCAAAGCCTCCCCTGGACCAGCCAAACCCTCTAATGGACTAGCCTAAGCTTCTTCTGAACCAGCCCAAACTTCTCAGTTCTTTAGCACTTTAACCCTTTTTATTGTTCAGAATAAAACATTTTAGTTTACATAGTACTTTAAAATGATAATAATTGTACAATAACTTTAACTCCTGGGTCTATTTAAAAGCATCCAAAGAGCACCATGTCATGGGACCTTTAAGTAGTACTATCCATCAGAAAGGCATGTCTACATACTTTGGACCAAAAAGTGTAATGTACTATATATTCTAATGTATTATATATGTTGTATTTAAGACAAGACCCTACAGGTGAATAGGGTCACATTTCTAATCGATAGGTATCACCATGAAAATTCACCAATTTATTCTGAAAATTGTATATTGAAATATGAAAATGAGGCATTTTCTTATTAAATTGACCTCATTGGCAGAGCAGATATCTGAACCTGGAATAAAGACATATCACTCCATGTCTCGGAAAATACTGTCAACTCTCAACAGCCCTAAAAATTCCATTTTTACTATGTTGTTGGGATTAAAATGTACAAATGAAAATTTAGGAATGTGTCTACGGTTCTATGAATGCCGACTGAGAGGTATCTAGTGTATCTACTTTAAATGATAAGCCCCTCTGTTGAAACCTTCAGAACACAGATAGGAATTAAAGTAGAAAGTGTGGTCTATGTGAATGAGTGCTACTGAAATGGAGCTTTCTGGCCTGGAGTATGAGAAAAAACACATATTTTGAATAAATGGCCTTGAAACATTTATGGATTGTAAAATTCCGTACATTTGGAAACCACTACATAAACAATACCTAATTGAATCCTTGACACATACTATAAACTAATGTGATATTTCATTCTTTTATACACTATTCAGAGGACATATTGAATATAAAGTGAATTGTAGGCTAGTAGTTACAACTTACTGGAGGTACAACCAGTACCTCAGATAATACTGGTTGTTTCCCTCCAGTTTGGTTACTTACAGGCTCTCCTGGTGATCCCTTTTCTCCCGGCCTGCCTGGTAAACCCTGCATTTGGTACAAAGGCCAGAAAAAGGACATTGTCTGTAAATTGTAGATTATGGAAACTTAAGTGTTCTAGAACAAATACATGAAGTAATTGTAACAATAAATGCAAACGGAACAAGGTAAAACTGCTAATTTCAAGTTGTACTGTATATATAAAAAAACAAAAAACTTGCATTTCACAATTTCACTTTTCACCACAAAATTCTCTAGTCAAGGCAGGCTATCCAAGCTAGCTATGTGATTGGCTAAACAGTTACTTTGGGTTACATATCTCAAACCAGAGTTTCCAGGGGGATGTTCTTTAAATGTGCTGTATTTATATAGCACTTTTCTAGTCTTAATGACTTAACGGCTTTTACATCATACAGGATACATTCACTATTCACACACTGTGTGCCACCTGCTCATCAGATAAACACTC
>NC_045746.1:21225274-21232988 GCF_008692095.1 Etheostoma spectabile | reverse complement strand
CACATTCACACTCCGATGCGCAGTACCGGGGGCAACTTGCCCAAGGACACTTCGACATGGGACTTCAGGGCCAGGGATTGAACCCCCAAACTTCCGATTGGCAGGCAACCGCTCCACCACTGAGCCATAGCCGCCCCGGTTAAACTACAGTTACAGTAGGGCGGCTCGGTTGGAAACATAGACTCATTCATATTTTCAAATATCCATTTAGCTTTTAGGACTGACATAGTGTAGGGCTCTATAGAATATAGTCTTATAGCTTCTTTTTTTTTTAAATTCTCAATTCCGCAAATTTGTCCATGATTCTGTTATTACTGAAACTATTGTGCTCTACATTAATATTGCCATCAGCCTGTGACTGGCCCCAGCCGGGCCCTTGTTGGAAAAAAAAGACACTTGCCCCCGGGCCTAACAACGTTTCTGGGGGAAACTCTGCAAAGAAATAAGACATGAACATTAAATTGTTTATCCATTTATTCATTCTTTTTTTGGCTCACATTATGTCCTGCTGGGCCCTGAGGACCGGCGACTCCCGGCAGACCCCTTAAGCCCTGGAACCCAGATAAACAGATATCAGAGGGACACCTTTTATAGACATAAACATATTTAATATCAATCTTTAGAAAATATTTACCGGAGGTCCGGGTAAGCCATTATTTCCCGGAGGCCCCTAAAAAAATAAAATTTCCAAATGTAAGTGTAAATAAATGTGAGTAAGATAATGTCCTACTGGTTGACATTGGCATTGATGAGCGTACCTGTTGTCCCACTTTGCCTTCTCCTGCAGAACCCCTGTCCCCCGGTAACCCCGGTTCCCCTCGCGATCCTGGTTGGCCCTGGGGAGAAAAACGAAAAACCTAAGTTCACTGGAAAAAAGGGGTGTCTAAAAACAAGATAGAAACACTAAATCTGAGGGAAAATGTACTCAAAACAAATTAATCATCTGTCCATGCAGCAAGATGATTTCACTTAACAAGCTTGCTTGATTTAAGATTATAGTGACACGTTGACACTTAAAATAAGAAATTCACTCTTAAAACAAGATAAATTATCTAATACTTCTGAATCTAAGTTTTTTTTATCTTGGTAAGAACCAAATAATTTGCAGTTTGGACATCACCATCCTGAGATAATGTCAGTTCAGTCGTTCTGTTATGTTTAGTGTCTCGCTCGGCACGGACACGGTCCCATGTGTCGGCGCCTGCTGATCCCAGAAAAAGCACCTTGTTTTAAACTAAAAATCATTTACAATCTGCAGCTGACATTTTGGTACTCAGCAGAGAAAACGTGTCGGTGACGAGGGTGAACAATTTGACACCATGAATCCAGCAACCGCCCCAAATGTCCGGCCTCTCCCAGTCAGTGCCCCCCCCCCACCCCGACATCCAGCTCTTAACAGCAAAGAGCCGCTCACCCTCAGCTCCGTGGTCACACTGCTCTGGACATCGAGATTGCTTTTGCTACTTTCAACCAAAAGTGAATTGTTTTTCTCAACTGTGGCAGAAAAAAAAAAGTTTTTCACATCAACAAAAGAACACCTGTGCATGATAAGAAAAAAAATACACCTCAGGCGACCTACACACCCACACCTACACACACTCACAGAGACATGCGCACACACACACAGACACACAGAGACACGTGCACACACAGACATACACGCAGACATGCGCGCGCATGCACACACACACACACACAGCACACACAGACACACAAGACGCGTGTCACACACAGACATCACGCAGACATGCGCGCCATGCACACACACACACACACACACAGACAGGCCGCGCGCACGACAACACACACGCCACACACACACACACAGACACACAGAGACGCGTGCACACACAGACATACACGCAGACATGCGCGCGCATGCACACACACACACACACACACACACACACAGGCGCGCGCGCACGCACACACACGCACACACACACACACACAAACTTCTTTCAAACTTCTAAAACAACATTACCTTGGGCCCCGGGGGACCTTGAATCCCCTGTGGTCCGGTCTCCCCCTGTAATATCACAAAGAACATCCATCAAATTGCTTGTCACTGAAATAGTTAAATAAAGCTTTTTTTTTAATTCAACATATGATCCTTCACAGGGAGGAAGGTCTCCAATGCGAGACTATCTTACTTTGCTCCCGTCATAACTACCACGCCGGTCACGATAGGGCGCCGCCGCTAGAAACGTAATTATCAGCCGTAATAGCTGCGTGGACAAGCATTTTTCGGGGGAAGGACAGACACTTTGCTGTTCTTCATGAACCGAAGCGAGGCCTCAGGGCAACTGTAAAACCTGGCAACTGTAAAAAAATAATTTAAAAACAAAGCGAGCGAGCTGTGAGCCTAATGTGCGGTGTTGTTTTAATGTGATACGTCTTTAAACTGTTCCCCGTTTGCTCCTGCCTTGTCAGCAGCACGGCCACATGTCTTGGGGTAAAAAATGATGAAGAAACATGTTGAGCTGCAGGGCAAAAGAAAAAAGTGCCTACTCAGGCTCCTTTTCCTCCCATAGAGCCCAGCCCGTATTGTGCTGTGTCTCAACATGTATTACGCAGGCAGCAGGGAGACGTTTACAAGCTGAGCCCATGTGGAATACAGACGCGCTAATGAGGTTTCTGTGACTGCTGAAAATCAACTGATGATCATGCATTTCTATTATCAATGTAAGGGCTCCACAATGTATATACATTTTTTTATCATCATCGCAATATCAATTGGCACAATAAACACATTGCCAAGAACACGTAAGACGGTTTTTTTGCACGTTTATATGTAACTGTCATTCTTTATTTAGCCTGTTATATCCAATTCAATGTTCAATTTGGAATGTTGGAAATGAATTCCTTTCATTTGTTTTAAATTCAACAAGCAATGTGTTTTTTAATCATATCCTTTCAAAATAAAACAGAAATGTAGAACTGAGAACACAATACACAATATCTATCTGTTAATTTATCGCAAGCGCTATGATTGTTGCAATAGTCAACGTTATCACATATTGTCCTCATATCCTGCAGCCCAAATTCAAATTTTTTTCGGTTTTCCTGTGTCTTAAAAATGACACTAGGGCTGGAACTAGCGGCTATTTTCATTTTTGATTATTTTCTCGATCAATTAATTAGTAATTAATAGGAACACTTGGAATTGATGGCGGTGGTAAATATTCTTGAAAAAGGACAAGTTTGTGAAAAGGCAACACCAATTTTGATAATGAACAACTAAACATGTTACACACCGGACCAATAAAGCTATTCAAAAGAAAATAAAAGGGAACAGATGAATCGTAACTGAATTTTCCTGGACTAAAACCTTTTTGTCAAGTTGCAGCACAGTAGTTAACACAGTGGAAACAACACACACACACATATATACTGTATATATTTAGGTCTTGGCTGAAAAAAGTGCACCTATCATTTAAATATAATGATAGCAGTGAATAAAAAACATCACATCAAGGCAAATTGTAATTAATGTGACAAAAATTTTTGCACTTATTTTGCTTGAATGTGTTGCTGTTTTCCTATATAGTGTATGTCCTGGCTCCAAATAACTTACATATAGGCCTACAGTACATTAAAAAACACGGACATCATTCGTCAAATCCAGAATATGTATGTATGTACAAGTTTTTATATATATATATATATAGATATAGAGCTATATCATATAGATATAAATTATGGCATGCCGTTAGGAAAAATAATATAATGAAGTTTATCCATCTGAATATTGGAATGAAAGTCTGAATATATTGAATGGAAGTCTGAATATATTGAATGAAAGTCTGAATATAGGAATGAGTCTGAATATATGGAATGGAAGTCTGAATATATGGAATGAGTCTGATATATGGAATGAAAGTCTGAATATTGAATGGAAGTCTGAATATGGAATGAAAGTCTGAAATAGGAATGAAAGTGAATATATGGAATGAAGTCTGAAATATGGAAGAAGTCTGAATTATGGAATGAAAGTCTGAATATTGAATGAAAGTCTGAATTATGGAATGAAAGCTGACGTCATACGGCGCTGGCGCCATCTTGTGTTGTGGCTGATAATCAGGATGTAACAAATGTGGACGCTATGAGTGAATCGGCTAGGAATCTAGTGTCAGCTATTTTGAGCAATGAGAGATTATAACACTCTGGCAAATGCATGACGGGCCAAAATACTGGTAACCGTATCAGTGCCCACACCATTAGCTTCCAGTTGAAGTGTTACTTCTGCCGACATCTCCCAAAGAGACTCATAAATTCCTTCAAGATGATGCATAATGTTCTTTCGGCAACGTTTTGTTGAACAGGATTGCTTATAGCACTAAGAATGTCGCAATAATGGAAAAAATCCTCAAGGTGACGCTATCTAATTTCAAACTGTTTGTGTCGTTGGAGTATGACCAGTTGTTGCAAAAAAAACCCTGCAGTCAACAAAGTATTGGACATTTCAGCCGATGCCATTTTGTAAATCCAGGAATTCAGAAAGGTATCCCTTTGGTGACATTTCTGTCAATGTATTCCAACTTTCATTCATATATTCAGACTCATTCCATATATTCAGACTTTATTCCATATATTCAGACTTTCATTCATATATCAGACTTTCCATATATTCAGACGTTCATTCCATATATTCGACTCATTCAATATATTCAGACTTTAATTATATTCAATTTCATTCATTATTCAGACTTTCATTCCATATATCAGATGGATAAAATTCATATATTATATATTAATTTCCTAAACGGATGCCTAATATATATATATATATATATATAAGTGTCTTACGTTTTGCCCGTCTTTGCCCTTTCCTGGTGGTCCAGGGGGTCCAGTCAATCCGGGATCTCCGGGTGGGCCTGAAGGACCTGCTTGTCCTGGTTTACCTTGTTCACCCTAAAACAAATAAAGAAATAAACTTTAAAATAAAGAAAGAACTTTACAGTGAACTGTCAGCCTGTAGTCGCCCTAACTTTGGTACAAAAGGGTTAATGCCCTTGGAGGTGTCCATTATTAGGCTTAATGGATGAAGGGGAAGCCAGAAACATCAGCCGAAGTCTATTAATTACCTGATTATGGACACCTCCAAGGGCATTAATCACTTATACCATGGTCACTTGCCAAATATGTATGTTTTACAATCAAAATCTAAAGTTTTTATAAAAATAACTCTGTTTCCCAGAATACACCTGAGGGTTTGACTAATACCCGGACCAATCACTCCCATCTCATAAGGCTCTTATGCAATGCAAACGTTGTTGACTACTCCAGTAAATAGGACGGACCTTCAAACCTAAAGGTACAAAGCTAACGCTATGCTAGCAAGATTCAAAGTCAACATTATGTACAGTTGGCAGTCAGTAAAAAAAATAATTTGACTGTAAGTTTAACAACAAGACAAGCTAGCTATCCAGCCATGTCAATGTCCCTGAATAAATATAAAGACTTTCACGAACAAATGATCCGCCAAGTGTAACGTTACTCTCAGCCGCAGCCTGAAGGAGTTGACCAGCCAATGGGATGAGAGATGGTCGCTGTGAACCAAAGTAAGTTCAGAGGGACAGCTTGTGTGTTGGCGCCATCCTGTGGTGTTTAGACGACGAGGCACTAAAGGACTACACTCAGTGTGTTTGATATAAAGTGTTTTAGCTCCAGTAGCTACAAGACCTAATTTCTGTTTAAACTAACACGCCCAAACCGCATATCCCATCAACATCCTCATGTGGCGCATGCGTGTGCCGGGGTAAACAGGAAGCAGCATGTATACGCCCGCCCGTTGCTGGTAGTTGCCATGGTAACGTTAGTAGCTTAGTCACAGAGAACCAGAAGTCATGTCATCAGTGTTGGTTGTTCAAACTGAAACTCAACCCTGCAGATTCCAAACGTGATTTCAAATTTCTCCGGTTTAGGGGCTCTGAAACGCCAGAGAAGTGGGAATGCGAGGTGGAAACACTGCAAGAGATATTCGTTTTTTAAACCAAAATGTAGCAACGGGAATGTAGCCTCAGACATTCTTCTTTATCATTTAATGTAGCGCATCAATTTAGAACCGGAAGTCTATAGGCTAGTAGTTGTCCTGTAATACTTTTTAATGGACAACCTGCAGCCAATCAGAATTGAGTATAAATGCAGACCATGGTATGAGTGAACAGTAATGGCTTGGTGGGAACCAAAGCATATGTCACTGCAGTAACTAGCGTTAACTAAAAGACAAAGAGAGAGAAGAAAGAGAATGAGAGCAGTAGAAAGGGTTCTGAACTGTGAAGCTAGCTGCTAGACTTCTCTGCTGAAAACAATGGAAGACACATACATAAGGTTACCCTCTCATCCAGGGATCGACCAAGACTGCTTTGTCAAGTCTGATACCGATAATTAGCAGTTCAGGAAACCGATAACAGATTTTTGGAACCTGATAAGCAATTGCAGTAATACAGATACGCCAATACAGATAATCTGATTTAAAAAAAAAAAGAAATCCTGAACTTTTCGTCCAGGGGCTGATAATCGGTTTGTCCCTGCTCTCTTCTCTGCAGACTTATTTTCCCCCCCGGATTGTCAGACCCCATTCTGAACATAGTCTGAACATTTTCATAAGAAACATCCATCCAAATATACCCGCATAGAATTTAAAAAAAAGCGACTCACCTTGTCTCCTCTTTGTCCGGCTGGCCCGGGAGGCCCAATGATCCCTGGTATGCCCTGGAAGACAGAAGACAGCCGGTAGTTCCTCACTCAAGGGATTTGTTATTGCTGGCTACTGTTCACATTTTATACTGTAGTCACAAAAAAATGCCAGCAGAAAGTACTTTTACATACACACTAATATTCCACTATTATTCCCAATTAGACAATATTTCCATTTTGATAAACTGGGTGAGGTTCCATACACTCACCACTAAGTCCCTTAGTGCTTGTGTAGGTTTTTCTGTATTTATTTCATATTTCATATTTCATATTTGGTTATTTTTGTATGGTATTCAATTTCAGTTTGCTTTAAAGACCTCATATTATGCTCATTTCCAGGTTCATAATTGTATTTAGAGGTTGTACCACAATAGGTTGACATGGTTTGGTTTTCATTGAACACCATACATGTGTCATACTGCACTCTTTTCACTCTGTGTTGAGCGCTCCACTTTAGCTACCGAGTGAGGCATCGCACTTCTGTCCCATCTTTGTCAAAAAGAGGACGGACTACTAGCCAGTCAGAATCCAAGTAAGGCGGGCCCGGAAAAGCAAGCTAGTGTGGTAACACTCTGAATAAGAGTGACTTAACACTGTCATGAACACATGACACTGTCGTGAACACATGAACCCTAACCCTAACCATAACTTGTCATGACAAAACCAAATGACGCTTACTAAAAGAAGCGTTATGTCATAAACGTTTATGGCTTATTTATAATGCTTTATGACATGTTCATGACAGTGTCATGTCACTCTTACGTAGATACCTTCAAGTAAAGAATAACCGCTAGTGTGATCCAAATTAAACCCGCTTCAGCCGGTAATCTATGGCTTTGGCTTAGCCAGACAACCTAGACTGGAGTAAGACGTTTCAGAGTGGTAAGTTATTTAAATGTTAAAGCTTTAGTGCAGAACGTTTTTACGTTAATGAACGTCCCTTACGTTCAAGCCGTTGCCAAATGAGTTGCTACAAATCTATGGAAGACTATCAGCTCCACACAACTCTCTC
>NC_045746.1:21222409-21225264 GCF_008692095.1 Etheostoma spectabile | reverse complement strand
AGTATGGCTATGTTCAGAAGATTGGTGTCTTTTGGCTACTTCGCACTGGAAAAAACAAGCGGCGATAATGACTTCTTCTGAAGAGTCTGTCATGTTTTTTTAATGATCTGTGTCCTTGGTTACAAGCAACTGTGTGGAGGAGGCGTGGGGGTGGTGCGCGATCACAGAAGACTTGTGTCATGTGGACACGCCCGACAGTTTTGTCATTACTTAGAATTCCTCATGGGGGAGACAGAAACTACGGACCATTGTTTTAATAAAATTAGCATTTCATACGTAACATGTTTTGTCTGCACTGTCTCCTGGACATGGTGATACAAGTATCAGTAACTCTATCTGAACTCTTTGGGCCTCTAACTAACTCTAACTAGCTTGGTATGAAGGCGTGCCACACTAGGCGTTAGTGATGGCCAAATGTAGCTTTGTGAACCAGTGTCTTTATTTTCTGAGCCCACTGGATGGCGCTCTCTGTTTGACAATGCCTAAGGCCTTTCTCTTAAAACCAAGAGCGCCATCTAGTGGGCTCAGAAAATAGAGAGACACCGGTTCACGTGGCTTCACTTGGCCATCACTACTAGCAGCTAGACGAGCATTATAACGCGTGTTACAAAGTGACGCAGCGTGACACGTGTTTGTCATGGAAGTAAAGGCTGGACTACAACAGAGCTGTTAGGAGCAGTTTGTGAACAGTGTTTTCTGTTGGAGATGGTAAGTCCCTTCGGGGGGGGACTTTTCACTTTGTAAACTGATTACATGCACAAAAAATATTACAATCACAATAACGAATGAAAAAAGCCAAAAAGCATAATGTGAGCTCTTGTGTAACATATTTCAGGCCTCACTATCCCGGGTTTGTTTGTGTTAAAATTATTACGTTCTTACACCAAGCTATTGTTTATCACTCCTGTTGTCCTGGGGTCATATTTGACCCATTTTTCAAAGGTTTCTTTATCAGATATAAACCGTAAAAATGGTTAAAAGAACATGGGGAAAAAAAAAACACAAACGTTGACAAAAAAACTTTGAAAAACGTTGAAAAAAGCAACAAAAGTGTCAAAAAAGACGTCCAAAACGCTATGAAAAAGTTTCAATTTTAAAATTTTGACCCGGAAAAACAAAAAGTTGCAGATCGACGGGAAGACAACAAGAGGTCAAAGCAAACACACAACTACAGTTTAGTATAGGGATGTTACGATATGAAAATTTAACCTCATGGTTATAGTGACCAAAATGAACACTGTCTTCAATCAACTGTACATCAGCATTCTTATATTGACCAAAATATGGCCGTGCTTCAGACTTGGTCCTCTTAGAGGACTGATAAATGTCCTGACCTAAAGCAACCCGGCCTCACGCCAGATCGTGAAATGGTCACATTGATTTTGATTTATTAATTTGTGTACATGTCACAATTTTCTCGTTCATTTCATTTACATGTCACAATTCTCGAACGCAACTATTTCAAGAACTGCCATGACGCTGGTCTGCTGTGGGGGACGCAACAACGGGGAAATGAAACGCCACAACAACGGGACGGACCGCCAGAAGCGGGACGCAATCCCCGGGCGCAGGGACACGAGCTGCCGTCTCTGGGGGACGCAACAACGGGGAAATGAAACGCCACACGTTGGCCACAACAACGGGACGGTTGTGGTTAGGAAAAAAAGATCGGGGAAAGGAACGGTCACACGAAGGACACACAGACAACAGCGGGACGGTTGTGGTTAGGAAGAGAAGCGGGTTAGGGTTCCCTTAACGCGGAAAGGAACAGCAACACGTGGGACCCGTCCCCGGTCTTCGGGGAGAAAGCCCTGTGTTGTTTGACCCATCAACCACCCCGACCAACCTCCTTGCACGGAGTTTTGTCTTTTCAATACCACTCGCTACCCTAATTGTTCTGCGATCACGAAATAGTCTTCCCCTTGAAACACTGTACATTACTTCAAAATTCGTAATCAACACACGGAAATATCGACATTAACGTGACCTGTACACGACTCAGTTGATCAAATAACGTGACCGTTTCACAAACTGAGCCGTGAGACTGGGATGCCTAAAGCGCTGTCATCTCCTCCTTCAGCCATGATTCCGACTTCGGGAAACGCCCGTTGGAGGTTACGCAGTGCGCCTGCGCCGCGACTTCAGGAGCCTTGGTTAAAGCTGGGAAGGACTAAACACACCGCGGTAATAATAATATCTGAAATGAAAACGGTAATTGTCATCGTCAACATTTGTATCGAGGTTTACTGTGGTTACACCGGTAAGCGTTACATTATATACAATTCAATTTTTATTTATAGTATCAATTCATAACAAGAGTTACAATACACACATTGTTACCCTAGTTTAGCTCCAGGTAGATTTATGTAGGTGTAGGTTTGAACAGCTGATTGTTTCTGCCCTATCACCCTTTCTTTGTTCCTTTGGTCTGGTCACCATGCAGGAATGTTTGGGGGAGTAAACTGGTGTATTTCTAGTATTGATGATGTCATCGCTGATTGATATCACAGGTCTGAACCAAGGGATGGTAGTTTACTTGTGTGTATATATATATATGTATATATATATACGTATATATACAGTATCCATCCAAATTTGATGTGTGTTGATGTGACACTTAAGCTATTTTGTAATTAAAAAAATATTTTGTATTTATTTTATTGATTGGATGAGCTATAATTTGCCTAAAGATAATTATTTTGTATTTTAGTCTGTCTGATTGACGCTTGTGTTAAGAAATAAATCAGACGTTACTCAAATGTTACTCAGTACTTGAGTAGTTTTTTCACCAAGCACTTTTGTACTCTTACTCAAGTAATTATTTGGATGACTACTTTTTACTTTTACTTGAGTCA
>NC_045746.1:21220992-21222399 GCF_008692095.1 Etheostoma spectabile | reverse complement strand
AAGTAACAGTACTTTTACTTGAGTACAATTTTGGGCTACTCTACCCACCTCTGCCTACGCACGGCTGCATGTTAACGGGACTATTAGTGGATTACTCACTTACATGAGCCATGTAAATGGATTAGTCGGAATATTGTCTTTTTCGGAATAAGGCCAAAAAACCCAATATTGTGTGCATGTAAACGTAGTGACTGACTCCCACCTTCAATGAATCTAAGATGGTTTAGAAAAGACCTACCACATTCCCTGGTAATCCACGAGGACCTTGAGGACCAGCTAGGCCAGGTGGACCCTGGGGGAAAACAAATTAGGCGTTACAGATGGTACAGTACAGCACATCTGGATTTCAGACCCCACCCATGTCCTCCATGTCCAAAATGATTCCGTTTGTACTCGGAACTCTGATTTTCCGAGCTCAAAGTTGAAAAAACCCCGCTCCCTGATCTCAGATTTCCGAGCTCGGAACTCAGACAACCTTGCAGTAGCCCGAGTTCAAAATCCAACATGACTGCCCCGTGTATCAACAGCTTTCAAAGCTGCAGTAACATGCTGTTATAAGCACTTCTGTCTCATTTTTGTCTCATGAACAGTCTTTCACACAGGCATGTTCTACTTGTATCTGTGGACTTGTTGTTACACTGTCTGTATGCACAAATAAAACGTGTAATGCATTATCAACCGCTACTGCTAACAATGGCTAACCGGGTTAGAGCTAATGGAAACAATGAAAGTCCGACTTGTCAATGGAAATCATTGAACTTGGGTTTGACGTCATTCCCTGCTTGAGCTTCCGAATTCCGAGAGAAATGGAACGCACTGTGAGTAGTGCCCTGGTGCAGACTCAACCAAATCTTTGGTCCCCGTGTCCATTGAAGCCCCGAATGGCAACCCCTCAAATGCCTTTCATCTTAAACACATTTGTACATTTTTACTTTATCAGGGTTTTATGTTGATAAGGCGGCTTAGCCTTACTGCACATATTCTGACGTCTGTTATAATGTGTGCCAGTGTGCAATGTTTTTGGCTATAGTAAATGTGCTGTATTTTATTTAGCGCTTTTCCAGTTTTAACGACTAATCAAAGCGCTTTTACATCATACAGGAACCATTCACCGTTCACACCAGAGATGGGAAGTAGCAAAGTACAAATACTTTGTTACTGTACTCAAGTAGATTTTCCAGATATTTTAACTTTACTTTACTATTTATTTTTGTGGCGACTTTTTACTTCTTCTCCTTACATTTTAACACAAATATCGGTACTTTCTACTCCTTACATTACCCAAAATTGGCTCGTTACTTTCGTTTTGTACAGGAGGTCGTTATGTCGGAAAATAGCGCGGACACGCGCCTCACACGGGTGCACCAGAATTAGCTTTAATCCAGTCCTAATCTAGTCCTCAACTTT
>NC_045746.1:21220208-21220982 GCF_008692095.1 Etheostoma spectabile | reverse complement strand
TTCACTGGAGTTATCCTTATTATTGTTTACGTTATCAATACCATATTAAATCTAAATAGATGGGAATATGTCTACTGTGCGTTGCATTTGACACAACTCAACAGATTCAGCGTTCTGCATTAATTCGCATCAAATCATTGCAGCTTGGTGGCGCTAACGTTAGCACATAGTAGCATGGATGGCGACGTGATTGAAAATGAAGAAAATGGAGATCCCAGAGATCCGGCAGACGCGCAGCAAGACATTTCCATCATCCTCGGCTTTATCTGAGAGAGATGTTTGAGACAGTAGGCATCAAGAATGCCTCCTGGCCAACGTGCTGGGGAACTTCTTAATTAATGTCTGTTTAGTGATTCGTATTTTAATCCTTTATTTTCTTTCCAGAAGCCATATTTGAGCACACACACATACATGTCAATTCATTTAAATGTTAAGGGGAAGATTAAAAATAGAAGCTGGATATGTGAATTCTCACAGAATCACAACTGAATTCATATCTTGCTAATAAGTCAGAATCTCATTAACCTGGAGTCCCAGTTTCTGTCATAATAACCATATAGCCTATGTTATGTTTTAGGCCTATTGGCAGACATCCATTTAAAATGTAGCCTTTGCCATATAAAGACGTGTCCTCCATGTCCACTGAAGTTCCTCAGCGTCTCTCTAGTAACATGTGTGTGCTCCAGGTAGCTTTGCATAAAAAATGGTTGTCATTCGCAAGGCTACTTTTACTTTATACTTTAAGTAAGTTTCCAAGCTTGTACTTTGTTACTT
>NC_045746.1:21213969-21220198 GCF_008692095.1 Etheostoma spectabile | reverse complement strand
TAAAGAAGTTTAATCAGTACTTCCACCAGAGTATTCTTTAACACAAGTATCCGTACTTCTACTTAAGTACGGAAAGTGAGTACTTTTTCCATCTCTGGTTCACACACATTCATACACTGTGGCCGGGGCTGCCGTACAAGGTGCCACCTGCTCATCAGATAAACACTCACACACATTCACACTGCGATGACGCAGCATCAGGGGCAACTCGGGGTTCAGTGTCTTGCCCAAGGACACTACGACATTGAACCACCAACCTTCCAATTGGCAGGCAACCGCTCTACCACTGAGCCACAGCAATGTACTTGATGTATGTACAGTATGTATATATCTATGTATTTATTTGATGTATGTATGTACTGTATGTACTGTTGTACTTGATGTATGTATGTGTGTATGTATGTATGTATGCATATATGCACATATTGCAGATATTGTTTGTGTGTTTTCAAAGACCACTTTCCTTCAGGACCATAAAACGTAAAATGTAAAACAAAAAGGTCTATTACATTAAATCAGACAACTTACAGGGTCTCCAACTCGTCCAGTCTCTCCCTTAAGTCCAGGTTCACCTTTTGGACCCTAGTTAGTGGCAAATTAAGACATATTCAAAATAAATTCACTGTGTAGTACACTGACTGGGAGGTAAGGGTTGGCGTCACTAGCATCTCACCGCTGGTCCAGCTGGTCCCTTGAAGCCTTGTTCACCAGGTAGCCCTCTTTGACCCTGCACATGAAATAACATGTGATTTGAGAAGTTAAAAAATCTATATATGTGCTAGATCCAATATCCAAATCAAATTCATTAATAAAGCACAACAACAGTTGGTGTACAATCAGAAAAACAAACATATAGAACACAATGAACACACGCAAAAAAAAATAGAAAGGCAACGATTTTAATGTGTTAAAAGCCTGAGGATAGAACAGTTTTGAAGACAAGATATGAAGGGTGCCCAGATAGCACACCCCGACCTGTGGCCCTTTGCTGCATGTCACTCCCCCTTTCATGTCTTCATCTGTCCTGTCAAAATAAAGGCCAAAAAATAATCTGTGAAAAAAGACAGTGTAGGAGCCAGCCTAATACGTAGAGGCAACTGATTCCAGAGTTTAGGGGCTACTGGTCTTCCCTGCTCTTCAGGCTGGATCTTGGGACCACAAGGAGCACTCTTGTATAAAGTACTTAAAAACAATACTTATCAGAAAACTGACTTTAGTAGGAGGTAGTGTAACCTTTTTAGAATAATACTTGAGTAAAAGTCTTAAAGTATCTGTTTTTTACTGTTACTGTAAGTATCCAAAGTAATTTTCTGAAATTTAATGAAAGACATAACATTTAGTGGTGTCTGTTTTTTTTTAAGAATTCATCAACACCGCAAAACATTTCTTCACAGGAAACAAAAAAAGCCAAGAGTGTTAATTACTGTTGCTGTGTTCGATGGTGGAGATGACTGCAGAGACAGATAGATTTGCGACATGAATATCTTATAATGATGACTGAAACAACATCCCAAAATACATGTGATGTTTTAAATTATGTTTGGATTGATTGTATGTGTGTGTGTGTGTGTGTGTGTGTGTGTGTGTGTGTGTGTGTGTTCTTGTTTAACTATATTCAAGGGGTCTAAAAACCGGGAGCTCAGTATACTTGTGGGGTCCGGACAACTTTAAAGGGCTGTTTTTTGGGTCCTTGTAAATTCTAGAGTATGGTCTAGACCTACTCTATCTGTAAAGTGTCTTGAGATAACTCTTGTTATAAATTGATACTATAAATAAAATTGAAAATTGAAAATTTAAATTTGAGGAATAAGACTTGGTTTTAGGATTAGGGTTAGAATTAGGTTAGGGTCAGGGTCAGGGTTAGGGTTAGGGTTAGGGTTAGGCAGATGGTTGTGATGGTTAAGGTTAGGGTAAGGGGCTAAGGAATGCATTATGTCAATGACGGGTTCCCACAAAGATAGTGAGCCGCAGTATAGGTGAGTATGTATGTGTGTGTGTGAGAGACGAAAGTGTGTGTGTTCACTGCCAGATGTTTGTTTGGGAACCATATCGATGTTTTTAGGTTTGATTGTTGGAGCAGACAATGCAAGGACATGTTGTGCGTGAACACACAATAAAGTTGTATCTTACCTGCAGAAAGTTATTAAAAACAGAATTAACATAATTAATGACATTTGCACCATAACTTCATGGAGAAATGGCCCAAATTGACAAAGCGTTTGATGCCCCAAGAACCTCTGTTTAGAAGTTGCTCAATGATGAAACAAACGTCCTTGTAAGATAGGTGTGATTCCTATCTTTACTATTAGTCAACATAATTCATAATTTCTGCTTTTTATGACTCAAATATTAGGTATAATTCTATATAAATAAGGGTTACTGACCATGAATTCCAAAACATAGTGTAAAACTAGTGGTAGTAAGGTGGGGTTAGTGAAAACTAAAAAAAAAAAGTCTGAAAAAGGGACAAAAATGTCAAATGTTTGTCAGTTTTTGACTCAAGAGGACAACAGAAGAGTTAAGGAAAGCCCCTGAGAGCACATGTTGTAGCAGGACCGCTGCGGTGTTGAATACTGAGTCTCTGCTGACATCTAGCGGGCTCCTCTGCCTACTGCCAGAACCAGTGGTGGAAAGGTTCTAAGTACATGCACGTGTCTGTAATCTGGCTCGGACCCAAGTGCAGAAATTTGAGAAGGGAGCAGCAATTAGAAACAAAATTAATTCAACGATGACACAAAAAAGAACTACAAAACAAGAAAGCTGGTGTACAAACAAACAAAAACAAGGAACGGGGAAATAAAGAACCCAAAACATAGCTTAAACCGGACGGAACTCACACACAACACTCATGACGGATAACAGCAGACACGGAACGCACAGAGACTATATACACAAGTCAACGGGGGGGGGGGAACAAGGGACAGGTCAGGGTTAAGTAACATTTCCAATGCAGGACTTTGACTTCTAAAGAGTATTTTTACAGTGTGGTATTAGTACTAGGATCTGAATACTTCTTCTACCGCAAGTTTCCCCCTTTTCTTTTACTTGAGTAAGCTGAGGACCCCGGACTATGTGACATTTTTTTATGGATTATATTCAATGCATTAAAATCAAGTAACATAATAGGGCTGGATGATTCATGGTAAAACATTATCAAAACTAAAATTCAGATCCACTCATCGACATCCTTTTCTCGTGTTGGGAATTTAGTTTTTTTTTTATCCTGTTGAAACATTTCCCCACTGTGTGTGTGTGCGTGTACTTTTCCCCTTAAAAACATGTTGAACCCTCCTGTTGTCCCGGGGTCAAGTTTGCCCTTTTTTTAAAAGTCTCTACATCAGAAATTTGTGATTCTTTCATCCAAATTGTCCAAATATGACATGGATGGTTCCATATAACACTTCTCGCAAATTAAACGAAGGCTCGGTTCACTATTTTATTGAAATTCTTTTATTGGTGTTTTATTTCCACCCCAAAAAAAACTTTGACAAAAGACAAAAAAATATATATATATTTTTTTATATAAATGAGGTTTCTTGACCATGAATTTGAAAAAGAAAATAGTGTAAAACTAGTGGTAATATTAGGAATGTGTACGGCATGCTGATGGTAGTGTCACAAAAAGGATGACAATTTTGGAAAAAAGCTTTAAAAAGTGATAAAAAAAAAACGGGAGGACAATCGTAATCAAGGTAAAATGTTCAACTGATCGGGACTTTGACTTAAAGTCATATCAATAAACCCTAAATATTGGGCACAATAACTGCAGCTAGTTTGTGTAAATGAGCAATTTGGATATTTCTAGGCATATTACTGTATCTGAATGTTGCATCACAGAAGGGAAAGTCATGTTATTTTTAGGAACTTTTAATACAATTCTCAGTATTGTACGAACATTCTTAATGACCTAATACGCTACTTTTTATTGACCAGTTCAGTGTTTTCTACTTCCTGATGCTTGGCCATTGTTCTGGTGTTCCACAGGGAAGGCTCTGTAATTGTAATTTGTGTTCAGGTCTTTATCGTGCTCTTACCCTTTGTGTTATTTTGAGGTTTACTTCTTAAATAATAATCCAAACTTTAAAAAGAATTAACAATTTAATTCTGGACCCTTAAAAATAACTTAAAAAGCTTAAAACAACTCACCGTCTCTCCTGGGCTCCCTTGATCCCCCTTCGCTCCCTTCTCTCCAGGTATTCCCTACAGGCCAGAAGAAACAATCCAATTAGTTTCAGTGAAAAACAAAAAGTAAGGGAAGACAAGAGGAAGAACAGAAGATTCACTCATCACATACATGATCACATAGAAAACCAAAAAGCTAAAACATAGCCTACAGAATAGTCTAAAATTCACATCATCTTATAAGAGAGTTTTGGTGTGTGTGTGTGTGTGTGTGTGTGTGTGTGTGTGTGTGTCTGTGTGTGTGTGTGTGTATGTGTGTGTGTGTGTGTGTGTGTGTGTTCTTGTCTAACTATATTCGTGTGGTCCAAAAAAAACGGGAGCTCAGTAACCTTGCAAGGGGCTAGGGAATGCATTATGTCAACGACGGGTTCCCACAAAGATAGTGAGACGCACTATGTGTGTGTATTTTTTGTGTGTGTGTGCGTGCATGCGTGTTTGTGTGTGTGTGAATCTACTCACAGGTTCACCAGGCTCAGGGATGACATTTGCCACCTGTGAAGAAAAAAATAGATAGTAGTTTACAGCATGACTTACTGTGTCACACACATGATGGTGATATCATGCCGTTGCAGTGTCGGGACTGTGTTAAAGGTATAATATGCAGTGTTTTCTTACAGAAACAATGTATGGAGTAATATGAAAGTAATCCCTCTCAATCATCCCTTTTAACCCACTAGAAGTGTCCGGTGAAGTCTGTATTTGCCCTCTGAATCCTCCGTTTTCTTTTTCTTTTGCTGTGTGCGGGACGTTTCTGGGCGGACTACAAAGAGCCTTTGGGCCCCACGTGGGTGTGTAACCCCCAGCCAATCACAGTGGGCAGAGTGCCTCCTATCGATGCGTGGTGGAGGTGTGGGAGGGTGTATTTGTGCTTTTGGAACGCATCCGCCGTGAAACAATGACAAATAGAGCTGCAACGATCAATCAAGTAATTGTAAACTATGAAATGAATTGCCAAGTATTTTTTAGAATAAATGAATCGGTTTGAATAATTTTTTATGAAAAAAAGGAAAATTTAATTCAATGGAAAGTTCTTAAATATGAACTGCAACCTGAATTTCTTTGGGTTTTGGGCAAAACAAGACATTTGAGGAAGTCAAAATCACTGTTGAACATGTGTCTCAATTTTAAGACAATTGTTGATTATGTTTCTCTGATAACTGTTTTGTAAGGCGCTCCCTCTCTTCTCTTCATTCAGTAGACCACCGCAGCACTCTCTCTCTCCCTTGCCATCTCTTTCTCCTTCTCTCTATCCTTCTCCCTTTCTCACTCTCTCCCTTTCTCTGTCCTTCTCCCTCTCTCTTCTTCTTCTCCTCTGGGGAAACACGGCTGCGTCGCATTGTGGTGTATGGGACTAAGATGTAGGGTACATTGTATGTACAACAAAATAAGCAGTGCATTGTTTTATAGTGGACTATATAGTGAATAAAATTTACCACAGAGAATTCAAACACCACTTCAAAATGGCAGCCATACTATATACTGCACTTTTTTCCGTGATAGGGAACGGTTGTCACTCCCCGATGTGAGTGGAGTGCAGATTTGAGTCACGCGTGCTCAGATTTAAATGGTGTATGGCATAATGTGTCATACTGAAATTAGGGGTATCCATAAAGTAATAAACTTTTCTAATTACAAACAAAAAGAGAAGGAATCATTTCAAAAACATTTAAACTATCTATGATTGTTTGATTGCTAACGTTAGCTCAAAACGCCATTCAACTGACAACCTTTGTTGTGTTTGATTGCTAGCTTGTAGCTAAGCTAGCTGTCATTTCAAAAACGTTTTAGCTATCTATGATTGATTAATTGCTAATGTTAGCTCAAAACACCATTCAACTGACATCCTTTGTTATGTTTGATTGCTAGCTTGTAGCTAAGCTAGCTGTCATTTCAAAAACGTTTTCGCTATCTATGATTGATTAATTGCTAATGTTAGCTCAAAACACCATTGACAACCTTTGTTGTGTTTGATGCTAACTTGTAGCCAGCAGCAAAACAACTTTGTAGGTCCATTTTTACTGTGTTGACATTACAGAAGTCTCTCGTT
>NC_045746.1:21211334-21213959 GCF_008692095.1 Etheostoma spectabile | reverse complement strand
CATCTTGTATGCTACTTGTTGCAAAGTGACGCATGCGCGACTCAAATCTGCCCTCACATCGGGGAGTGACAAGGGTTTCGAACACAGCTAGTGTGTTACGAACGGTAAAGCTTAGTCACTGCATATTCCACTTTTAACGTACACACTAGAAAACAGCAGAAAACTTGACTTACATTTCCTGGAATGCCAGGCAGTCCCCGAGCTCCCACTTCACCCTGAGGCAAGAGACAATAAGTTCACATCGTCTGCATAGTAATGATCTTATTACGGCTAATGCTGCAGGGCGACCATTACCGAGACCTCTGGAACACCGTGCCATACACAGCTGCAACTCCTTTGTTTTTTCCTTGACATTTAATTGGACCTTGTACAGCAAATTAAACTAGTTAGTTCTTATTTACCTTGTCGCCCTTTTCACCCTTGGGCCCGAGGGGTCCATCCTGTCCTCTTTCTCCCTGAAAGAAAAGCCCAAAATCAAAAGGTAGTCTTATATATTCCTACAGAAAAAAGGGACCCTATCTGCATTTTAATGCAGGCAAATGGGAACTGTTTTTTTTTTTTTAATTGGGAAATGGGAATTAAAGAGCAGTGCGTCTCCAAGTGAAGGCCCTTGAGGGTGTCCCAGAAGGTTAACAAGCCAAATTAGGAACAATGAATTTGACAGATTATTTTGGATAACTTGCAGAAAAAAAGTGAGTGAAATAGATATGTATCTGAATATGTATTATGCAATTGTGTAATGAATCCAAGAATGTCTTATTGAAATTGATACAAATTTAAGTATGTAGAAAGGAAATGGATGTGTATTATTATATTAATGCATATACTATATGTATTCGCACTTGTGTAGGAAACGTGCATATCAATATTTTTACAGTCTAAGTGGAAACAAGTTCAAATTGCGGAGTCAACCTATATTTCTGCAACAGATTTGAATTTGATATGCGAGGTATTGCAACTGAATTAAGATATGTTTTGCTTGCATGATTGTGATTTTTTGCACAAATGACACATGTGTTTACTGAGAGTGTGAGAATTGTTTCTTTGATATCTTTACCGAAGATAATTTTACCAGACATTCTTTTTTTCTGATTACATAAGAGAGCATGTCTCCCTATGCACATTTGAAGATGTTACCCAATACAATACTTAAACCAACAACATGGGACACTCTTGGGGGGTCTACACTCCGGCGATGCTTGATTTAAAAAAAAAATTGTTTTTAAAGAAGCATAGTCACACCTACCGGAATACCCCGGTCTCCTCGTACTCCATCACCACCTTGTTGCCCAGGGGAACCGGCTTCTCCCTGTAAAAAACCCCCACAAAAAACAAACCCTACATGTGACATGAGGAACTGTGACTGGCAAACAGCTTCATTCCCCATGCTGTCAGGAAGGGGACAACACCCCCGTCCCCACCCCTCTCCCTTCTGCCCCCAAGAACTCTAGACTCTGCCCTCCCCATCAGGATCAGCACCAGCCACTTTATAAATGAGGAAACTTATACATTGCGTATCAGGTTTTCTATACTGTTTGGTTTTGCCTCACACACACATTTTTTAGAAATACTGTACTGTACTGTACATATTACTTACCTTTTGAATCCATTAATTATCTATTTTACCTTTATTTTTTCTATATTTCTTATCTTTTATATTATACTTGTTGTAGGCTCCCATGTCCTTGTTGCACCGTGGGTCAGAGAGAAGTGTAGTTTTTGTTGCTCTGTATGTCTGGCATATATCGCAGAATTGACGATAAAGTTGCCTTGACTTGATGTTTTATTATCTCACAAAACACCTCAAAGTAAAAAAACAATTAACAGCTGTGAACTCACTCTCTCCCCTGGAGGCCCTCTTGGTCCGGGTGGCCCGTCGTCACCCTGGGGACAAGACACACATTCGAATGTCACATTTGCATAATTATGAAAAGAAATCACACATGATAGCTCATAAGCTGCATATGTCCTCAGTCATGTCCAGTGTGTTTCTCATGTGTATACGATGAAATCAGAGTTACCTTAGGCCCGGGCTTGCCGGCAAAGCCATCGGCTCCGCGCTCTCCCCTGGGCCCCTGCAGAGACACACCATTTATCCACTGTTATACCATGGTCTGAGTGAATACTCAATTCTGATGGGCTGCAAGGAGGTCCATAAAAAATGGATGTAGGACACCTACTACAGGAGTTTTGGTGAAACTGACTGTTTACTGTTCTAAATGAATTTGCTACATTAAAACAAAAAGGAAACGTGGATGTGTTATTTCTAACTCGTCCTCTGAACACCACAGGATGCAGATTTGAGTCGCACGTGCTCAGATTTAAACAATGCACGGCATCACACTGAGATTTGTGCAATCCATGACATAATAAACTGTTCTAATTACAAACAATAACAGAAGATGGGAATCATTTCAAAAACGTTTGAGCTATCTATGATTGTTTGATTGCTAACGTTAGCTCAAAACGCCATTCAAGTGACAGCCTTTGTTGTGTTTGATTGCTACCTTGTAGCTAAGCTAGCAGTCATTTTAACAACGTTTTAACTATGGTTGTTTGATTGCTAACGTTAGTTCAAAACGCCTTTCAAGTGATAACCTTTGTTGTGTTTGATTGCTACCTTGT
>NC_045746.1:21203616-21211324 GCF_008692095.1 Etheostoma spectabile | reverse complement strand
TAGCAGTCATTTTAACAACGTTTTAGCTATGGTTGTTTGATTGCTAACATTAGCTCATTGCTAATTTGTAGTCGTCTCGTGTACTTGTCTTAAAGTGACGCATGCGCAACTCAAATCTGCACTCGACTTCCATTGGGGAGTGACTGCGTTATCTCAAATCCTGTTCACTGTTCAGGTCACTACTTCAGTGGATAAAATTGTTCGTAAAAGTCCTTAAATTGTTTTCGGGACAAGGCCATGGCTGATAGCTAGCTTGTCTTGTTGTTCAACATTCTGTCAAATTATTTTTACTGATTGCCAACTGTACACAACATTATTGACTTTGGATCTTGCTAGCATGGCGATAGCTTTCTGGTTTGTAGCTTAGCGGACTATAAATATCTCCCGTTGCTAAGGGAAGCAAGTCGTATCTAAGGTCCTTCCTATTTCCTGGAGGAGTGAACAACATTTGCATTGCATAAGAACCTTATAGGATGGGAATGATTGCTCCAGGTATTAGTCAAACCATCAGGTGTAACCAGGGAAACAGAGTTACTGTTTGTTAAAACTTTAGATTACAATTGTAAAGTTAATTAATTTGAAAATATGTTATTTAGCAAGTGACCATGGTATGAGCGGGTTAAGTCCCTTCAAGGTGTCCATTGTCAGGCATTGGTTCGTCCATTAATACCTGACAATGGACACCTTGTCGGGCATTGACCCTCCCTTATTAACTGAGTTGACACAGAGATCAATATTTGAAAAAGGGAAATAAAAAAACACCTTGGAGCACCATATTATGCATATGGAGATATTTAGGTTTTTCTGGGTACTATTACAAGGTAGTGGTGGCATAGGGGTTAAGGAAACATGCTTGGGACCAGCTTGTTGCTTCAATCCCCAGACCGGCGGGACCGCCGAAGATTTGACCGAAGAAAACCCAAGAATACACCACAAACCCAGACGTAGTACTGAAGGACAATGAAAATTAAGCAGAAGTACGTAAGAGGACGGAGCCCGTCTGCTGGTTGGTCCCACACAGTTCAGATTTCTGTGTGTTTTACTGCTGCACACATTGCTGATTAGAGCAGTGACAGTGAAACAAAATAGTACAGTTTTTGCCTCCACTGTCTAAAAACTCAGGACTTTTACCAAATTTAGGGTCACGTTTGAAAAACAGTAATTAGTGGATAAAGTTGCTTTTTTTGTAATGTGAAAAGAGCCTAGATTAAAATGCATACAGCATTCTGCCAGAATGAGTACATATTAAGCATACTACGGCTATTATCAGTGCATTCATATATAACAACACTGTTTGTGTGAGTGTATCCTAGACACGGACATGGATATTAAATGCCTAAACTGGTAAATATAATAAAATGTATCTTGTGGGCATTTTTTTGCCCCTCCATCATGTTTTTTAGCATTCTGAGATTTTTTACTTGTTTCCCCCTTTCCCACCATTCAAACACTGGCTAAAACCAAAACATTGAGCTGAAAGACACTAAATAGTCCCATAGGTCACTTGGATGGCTCACCTGGTAGAGCGCATGCCCATATATAGACGTTTACTCCTTGATTTACAGCCCTTTTTCTGCATGTCTTTCCCCCTATCTCTCCTCCCTTTTACAACTTCAGCTGTCCTATATGAATAAAGGCCTAAAATGCCCAAAAACACAATCTTAAAAAAAAAAAATAGCTGAGAAGATTTGGGTGATCATTCTCTGTGAGTTTTGTCTCTCTAAGCGACTTCTTTTCAACACACATGGTCATATACGCACATGTTTTGTATGGTGCAGCTTTAAAGCGTCGCAGACAGTTTGGTCACTGTGAGCACGGAAGGCAAAAAAAAGAAAAGAAACATGATTCTAAAGGTCATACTGACCATGGCACCGTCATTTCCAGGAAGTCCATCCAGACCGTCTTTACCGGGAAGACCCTGCAAAGATCAGCGAGGAAAACGTTGACGCTGAGTGATGTGAAGTACCATTGCCAACAAATGCTTTTATTTTGGGAATGACAGGCCAACTCACAGGCTTCCCAGGCTCTCCGTGTTTGCCCGAAAATCCAATCTCACCGGGTAGACCCTTCGTGAAGAGAGACGGAGTATTAATGCGTTTATTGGCAAAACTAAGGATCACATTTATGCATGACTGTGTTCTGATCAGCGCCGGGTCACTTACAGGAGGTCCAGTGTGTCCTTGGATACCTGGTGGCCCAGGTGGACCCAGAGGACCCTGCAAAATAAACACCGCAACATCAGTAAAAATGTAGGCTACAGTATATCGCCCGATCATAGGGCTGGGCAACAATTAAATATGATAATTTACCGTCTTTCAATGGAATCGTATCGTGATCAAATCATATTTTGAGATGTCGTGTTATGCAATTACGTCGTCTAAATTGATAATTACAAGCACATACATGAAATAGTTTGATGACTATTTATTACAAATCTCATTGTAAAAGATATTTTGTGAAAGCACCAATTGTCAACACCATAATATCATCTCAATATCGACATTGTATGTATATTTTCTAATGTCGATATTCAAGAATATCATGATATTACATTTTTCCCTTTTGCCCAGCCCTACTTAAGATCACCATTTCATGAATATACACTTATAACGTGGGCTTTTTTGAAGGTATCTATATTTTTGGCTAAAAAAAGCAATATGTTTGTGTAACACTTTATCCTAACCATCGCTAATAAATGGTGAATTGATAGTTTGTTCAATTTAAGTAAATAGTTATTTTACTAACTAACAACAAAATGATAACCAGTAATGTTTGCTAACGATTAGCTATGTTATAATTAATGGTATTTTAACAGATCATTGTTTCTCATATCATAACAGTTGATATATTTTATACAGTATATGTAAATTATGATTAAGAAATTGTCAATGAACATGATTTGAATGGCTACAATAAAGTTGCATCTGCTGATTGTACTACCTTGTTAATGGTTAATAAAGACTTTGTAAAGCATCTGTAGACATTATTTAGATCACCACAAAAAAAATGTCATGTGGCCACATTAATACTTGCCTTGTTTTCTTGACAATTACGTTCAATACACATATTCAGATTTGCCCCGAGCGTTGTATTCATCATGTACTTTGTAGAGACAGTGTGCATTGGTACGGGCGAGCGGCCAATAGAGGGGGTTATTACAGCACTGTTTAGATAGCTCGCTCAACCTTGAACACCACTTGAAGACAGGTGTGTTTCTATTTTGCTTCAGGGAGCAGTTTGGGAAATGAAATGACGTAACATGCTGGTTTTTAATCTAGCCTGTTTATTTCCCCTCCAGCGGAGACACCCCTGAGAGAGCAGCAACTCACATACTGAGCAACTGATATAATTACGAGGTCATTTTAAACATGTGAATTACAAATATGTGTGTGTTGTATATGGTGCGTTTTGTGAAAATGTTCTCACCGGGGGTCCGGGAAGCCCATCCACTCCAGGCAATCCACTTTCACCTTTCTTTCCCTGGAAGACAACATTCAAATTCAATTAAAAAAACCAAACAAAAATGAAAAGACATCCAAAGCATGAGCTTAGCCGTTTCTAAGGACTACTACTGAGGACGTTGGAGACATTCGAGACAGGTCTCATGACTTCCATTTTGGGAGGTTTAGAAACTCAAAGAGATTTTAACATTTTCTTTGAACCCTTACTCACATAGTTTCATTTTCTTAGGTCCATTCCTCTATTTTATTATGATTTAGGCTTTTTCAACAGAATTTGGCAATTTCAAAACATTATTCATTGTTTAGCTTTTATTACGCCCATTTTAACACGTAAAAAATGATCATGTCGTAAAGATGGGTGGAAGTCCTGCAACTTGGTATACCTTTTGGTAGATTACCACTTAACATTCGGAAGGCTACTTTAAGTGTTACTTTAAGAACTTGGTATGGATCTCTGTTATTTCTCTGTAAAGGAAATATATTGCCAAGTAAAATACTTTAGACCTTTAAACCCAATTTAAAAAAATTGCACTGTCACTGAACATTTTAGCCTAATCGAAGAGCAATGGATCTTTTTCATGTTGACATGTCAAAGTAGGAAAAGCATCATTGATGGCATTGACTTAGCACAGACCCTGGTATTGTGCATGCTGACTCACTGAAGTAGCTTACTGGGACACTTCTTGGAATTGAGCCATCTTTAAGGTTATCAGTTTCAGCTGTGCTTTTCCTACTATACAAGTCAAAATGTCTGCTGTGAAAAAGATCCATTGTATTTCATGGTGTGTGTGTAACAATGATGGACAATTGTGGCTGACGTGGACTCACTGGATCAGCTTTAACATTTTTGAAGTGGCTACTATAGACAACCATCTCTAATATGGCCTTCACATTATCAGATTTTTTCACAATATGCTGGAATTCCCTTCAGAAAAAAAAGGCATTTTTTTAGCTTGACTTTTGGTCCCAAACCCGAGTCTGTCATGATGCCATCATGGCAGCCCCTCCCTCTCCCTGTTTGTTTCCCTGTTTGGGATCCCTCATGTTTCTCCCTCCTCTCTGCCTCCTAGTTTCCACCGATTGCTGAACGTCTGCGGATCTCCTCCAGAACGGCGGTGGAGTCATTAGGTTTCCATTAAAGTCAATGGGTGTATTTCCATTGACTGCAGAACAGTTGCATTCCAACTCCGTCCCAACTCCGTCCCATCTCCGTCCCATCTCTGTCCCATCTCTGTCCCATCTCTGTCCCAACTCTGTCCCAACTCCGTCCCAACACCGTCCCAACACCGTCCCATTTCCGTCCCAACTCCGTCCCATCTCCGTCCCAACTCCAACCCATCTCCGTCCCAACTCTGTCCCATCTCTGTCCCATCTCTGTCCCAACTCCGTCCCAACTCCGTCCCATCTCCATCCCAACTCTGTCCCAACTCTGTCCCAACTCCGTCCCATCTCCATCCCATCTCCGTCACAACTCGGTCCCATCTCCGTCCCATCTCCGTCCCATCTCCGTCCCATCTCCAACCCATCTCCGTCCCATCTCCGTCCCATCTCCGTCCTGACTCCGGTGATCCGCCACCATCCGGAGCAGATACGCAGAGCTTCTGTTTCTATTTTTGCCAGATTCTGGAGAGCAATTCATCAGCAACTCAGCACACGGCAGAAACAAAATTAAACATCCGGTTGATTTTCCAAATAAAATATCTCCCTGCGCTACACCTTGAAAACACAGCACAGAGTTGTTCCCCCTCTACTCCTCTGGGTGGAAACAAACTGTTGTTTTTGTGGTTCTACTCTACGTGAATTCGAGAGATCTCGTGGGTCCTCGTGACTTCAGCTGTCTGTCGTGGCCGCAGCCGCTCTGCAACAAATCCGGACCTGGTGGGTGTTGACATGGAGCCGACGCGCAGAGGAGCCGACACGCAGATGTTCTGCAACCGGTGGAAATTGGGGGGGGTGTCTGTGAGTTGTGGGCGTGGCTGCGCCAGGTGAAGCTCATTCCCTAATCTTCCCCCAGCAGTACTTGACCCTTGTGTTGTCTTCCCTTTCGGGACCCTCTCATGTCCCTCGGGTCAAATTGACCCGTAACATATTTGGGGTTTTAAAAACAATACAACAATAAAACAATAAAATTTTACTTCATAATCTATCAACAAATATTGTCTTTATAGCTATTTCAAACAATTGAGATAACATACAGTATACACTATGTTTAGGGAATGCAATCAGTCTCTACTAGAACACAATTAAAAATGGAAGAGGGATTCGTTTTTGTCATAAGGTCATAATTCATGTTAAAAATCCACTATTGAAAAAACATAAGTGGTCTTATCCAGAATAATTTTCTGAATTGAGTTAGTAATACATGTTTATCACAGAAAATAAGGCAAGACTGTTGATTTTCAGCTACAAAAATGTAACTTGTACCAATTTTCTTCTTCTAAAAGTTTGAAATGGGTCAAGTTGACCCGAATACCATACAAGGGTTAAGGCCAGCTCTGTGATCCACTCGTTGCCCGATTGTTCAGTCTACTTGCGTGGTACAGGAGCAACGCAGCGTAGACAACTACTACAAATAATGTCCATGTCCAGATATATCTGTCTCTGCAGCCATTTCAATCCAACAACAGGAAATAACAGTCGCAGACTTTTTTTTTCTGTGCCAAAATGTCTTCGTGGTGTTGGTTCTTACACAAAAAAAAACGCCTCTAAATGGGTATAATGGTACCAACATTTTATTAGTAATGCGTTTTATTACTGCGTTACAGCAAAGAAGGAATACTATAAATGCGTTACTTTCGATACTTGTAACTCCCAACACTGCTCGCCAATGCATGGTTTTTAGCAAACAAAACAAATGATGGGGGGGGCAGTAGCTCAATCAGTAGGGAATTGGGTTGTATGGTGGAGGATTGGTGGCAGGGCACTGCCAAGGTACTGAGTGCAGAGTGAAAAACATTGTAATTTCCCCTTAATAAAGTATACATTATGATCTTCGGCTGCGGATCACTTGGGAATGTATTATAGACTGCAACATCAAGATCATGAAAGCACATTTTCATTTTTCATATTAATGTTAAATAACCTCATAAAGTGAAATTTTCATGCAATGGGACCTTTATTGAACGTCCATTACATTCAAGCCGTTGCCAAATGAGCTAATTAAGACTATCAGCTCCACACAACTCTCTGTCATCATGTTTTATTAATCCTCTGTGTCCCCCTTGGCTACTAGCAACTGCATGGGAGGAGGTGCGCGGTCACGAAAGGCTTGTATCATGTGGACGGTGTTGTCATTACTCAGAATTCTTCATGGCGGCGGCAGAAACTAGACACAACAGCTTTGAAGAGGAAATGATTTCTGTGGATACTAGGTTTTGGTCTTCCGTTCCTGTCACATTTAAAAACATCTTTCCAAAAAGGGACCAATACGTGTACTTTCCTTAATAAATGGTGATGTTGCAGCAAAGCAGTATGCATGATTCGTGTGTTGGATATGCAAGATTTTCTCCTCAAAAACTTTCCAAAAAGAAAAATCCTGGCACTTTAACAATTTAATAATCTTTCTGTTTCTGTGTTTGCTGGTGCTGTCCACTGCATCCCTTCCAGTTCCCATCTGACTCAGGCTGCCATCAGCTGTCTATAAATAAGGATGGAAGTGAATGGACAGGCTCAGAAGCCATGACACACACGACTGATGAGAGCTTTGCTGCAGTTTAGGTGAGAGTGGCTCAATCTATACCAACTCAAGCATCCAGCCAACTCTATCAGCTGTGGCAGCAGCGGAGACCAGCCTATTATCACCGCTCTCAGAATACGTTCTACCCTTCTCTCTCTCTCTCTCTCTCTCTCCCCGTGCATCTTCAGATGAGGTATAACTGGGCAAAAACCTGGAGGAAGTAGGCCAGGCTCCTCACCATCTGTATTTTCTTTTTTCTTCTTTTTGTGTATTCATGGGGCTGTAAACCCAAAGGGCTGTTAAATGCTCTAGCAGGACCTCCAGTCATAATAAAATATAAAAGCAAAGCTGCCCAGTGAAAGGTTATCGAAATATCGTAAAATCTGAACCCAATAGGATCTCTTTATTCATAATAACCCTTGTGTTGTCTTCCCGCCAAAATTGAAAATCAACACTATGCTTTTTAATGTTTTTAACTTTTTCTTACGTTTTTGTCCCTTTTTTCAACACTTTTTTCAAGTTTGTCACTTTTTTTGATGTAACACTAACTTATTAACTTTAGTTTTACAGT
>NC_045746.1:21203522-21203606 GCF_008692095.1 Etheostoma spectabile | reverse complement strand
TTTTGGAATGTATGTTCAATAAACCACGTTTATAGGAAATTATACCTAATATTAGAAAAGCAGAAATTAGGAATTATTTTGACT
>NC_045746.1:21200348-21203512 GCF_008692095.1 Etheostoma spectabile | reverse complement strand
GAATGGATGTTGATGGATAATCCCAGACTGGAACATGTCTACTTTTACTAAATATTATTTCAAAACCACTTCAAGTGAAAAAGACACCCCAAAATGAATGGAAGTAGAGATCTGTACTTGCCGAAGAGCGATGTGTGGAATCGATCATGTTATTTTGGGTAGTTAAAAAAAACATTGATATAGACCCAAGGACAACGTGAGGGTTAATAAACTACACAGCTTGTCAGGCTGAGGACATGTTAGGAGTGTCTGGCGGTTGGTGCTGATGCCACCAAGTACAGTACATAATATCCTACTCGATGCCAAAGTCGGTACCATGATGTGCAAAAACAATAATACATGAATTCTTTTATTTAAACATTTGAACATTATAGAAAAACCATAGTGTCAACTATGGATGTCAAGATAATGTAATTCCATGTCCTTTATAACATGTTTATATGTAGGATAACAGGGATGACACTTGTGTGGGGGGGGGCTTGGGACAGTGTCACGCCATTCTTTTTTTGTTGTGAGTTCTTTATTTCGGTTTAACTGTCTGTCACTGTTTTGGAGTGGAGTGGAGGGGGCAAGGAGAGCGTGATTTACGTGTAATCTGGAGGAAACATCTTGTATCAGTTCGCCTTGCACCAAACAACAAGGGAACTGTACTACACAAAATATAAGGTAACGGGCGGATCTGACATCTGCCGAGATGAATACAGACTAACCCTGCTTACTTTCATTAAACCGCCCCCTAAATCCTCCAACACAAACCCTCAAATTGCCTTAAACCCACATATATGGTCTTTCTTTCGTCCACGAACATGTTTATTAAGCCCGCTTAACTAGAGGGCCAATAGAGGGTTTGTGTTGGAATAAATGAATGAATAACTAATTAATGACAGTTACAGTATTACCAATTAACAAAATAAATGCTAACCAGAGCCTAGAGGGAAAATATGGCATTTTAAAAGTAGTCTTCATTTACGGTAGCTAGGTAACAGTAGACTTCAGAGAAAGTGAGACAACAGAGGAAAAATATTCAGTAGACACATTGAACCCGGTCCGATTCCTACCGGTTGCGTAGGAACCGGTTCCATAGTGAAACCAGGTTTCGGTACCAAACCTTAAGCCTGGGTAAACAGGAGGCAGCAAGCATACTCCGCCCGTTGCTGGTAGTTGCCATGGAAATGGCAGTAGCTTAGTCTCAGAGAACAAGACGTCATGGCCGATAAGAACCAATCAGGCGGCAAAATGTTGGCATCAGTTGTTGCCAAAGGCCGAGGAGACTGCATCTCAACGCTACAGATTCAAAACCAAACCGTGGTCAGAAGTGTTTTTTAATTTCTCCGCATGAGGGGCTCAGAACCAGCAGAGCAATGTGGATGTGAGGTGGAAACGTTGCAAAAGATTTATGTTTTTTTAACCCTCATGTTCTTTTTAATTACCCAAAATAACATGATTGATTTCACACAACGCTCTTTGGCAAGAACAAATCTCTTCTTTCATTAATTTGGGGGCGTCTTATTCAACTTTATAGCATTTGAAAAAAACAAATTAAAGTGTTTTTGAAATAGTATTGAGTAAAAGTTGACATATTCCAGTCTGTAATTATCCATCAACATCCATTCCTTTAATTTTAAAGTCTAAATAATTCCTAATTTCTGCTTTTCTAACTCAAACATTAGGTATAATTTCCTGTAAATGAGGTTCATTGACCATAAATTCCAAAAGTAACTGTAAAACTAAAGTAAATAAGTTAGTGTTACATATGATAACTTCAAAAAGTGACAACATTTTTTTTTTAAAGCGTCAAAAGTGTTGAAAAAAGGGACAAAAACATAATCAAAAGTTAAAATCATCGATGAAAGGCGTCAACAAAAGTGTTGAATTTAAATTTTGACGGGAAGGCAACACAAGGGTTAAAGCAAAACGTGCAATATAAATGTAGCCTAAGACTAAAAAGGTTGGAAACCACCGCTGTTGAAAAATGAGTACGGACAAGTTTTCAGAATTTTGGTACCACCTTGGTACCGAAGTGACGCGTCTGGCGACTTCCCTTGGACAAAGTGTATTCTGGTGGTAGAAAAGTCTTTGGTATATTTCCAGAGGGAGGTTCGCTTTTCCACCGCTGCCCGACCGAGCAGCTGCACAATTTCATTCCAACATGTTGCTGCCGAGAAGTTAATTGCTCCCAATAGAGACGGGGAATGGAGGTAACTATCTGTGTTAATGTTTTGGAAGAACAAATCATGTAGAACCACTGCGCCTGTTTTAATTACACTCCGTGGTGTGATGGGACCAGTTGGTTCGGAGTGAGACAGGGGGAAAAAAGAAACGGGGACACTTTCTTTATATCGTTTTACAAGCACTGATAACGGCCACAGCATCAGCTCTCATTAGCGTGAGGAAAACGTATTAGTTTTCTTCATTCTAAATATCCCCATTGGAATAAGATAAGTACGGGAGAGCACACGGGGTGTGAACTTCCAGTTACTGCAGATTACAGTTTTGTTCTACCGTAGCTTCTCTGGAGGCAAATGAATCTTGTTTTAGTCAAAACTCAGTGGACTGAAGCACTGTCATGATCACAAAAGTATGGTTTTGTCATTTAAAACATTACAAACTTTGGTTTCTTATAATCACAAAAATAGTGTAGTATAGTAAATCTGGTTTCTATTGTTTGTAATTACAAAGAATTTCCTTGTGATGCAAACCTGTCTCCTTTAAATTACATACTATACTTGCTGTGCTAAGTATGTGAGTTTTCACCACAAAAGCCCCTTTTGGTTAAGGTTAGCAAAAGACTCGGTATTTGATTACAGGAAAATAAAATAAACACACTGCGTCATGCGCTTCTTCCGAGTCCTCCAAACCAAACATACGACCCACAGGAGGGTTTTGAAACCTCCTTCTTAAACATAACGGACCCGGTTTGGTTACTAGGTGCAAAAACTATTGGGTTAGGTTTAGGCAACAAAACTACGTGGTTCAGGTTTAGAAAAAAATCTGTACATTTGTTAAGTTACATCACGCACATGTAATTACGCACAAGATGGGGACGCGTTGTAGATCCTTTGTGTTCTGTAAAGTTAAAATGCTTGCCATCGACTTTTATTTTCAAATGGGACACAAACACCTGACTCCTGGGTGAAAGTCCTGTGTTTGTTTGACCCGTCCAC
>NC_045746.1:21197918-21200334 GCF_008692095.1 Etheostoma spectabile | reverse complement strand
CCCCCCCCACCATTAAAGGTTCACACTCTTGTCTGTCATTGGCTGGAATGTGGTTTGTTGTATTTTGGTGCACAGCCTGTGCCCCTAGTGTTTGTTTGACGTCTCCCAAAACCGGGCTTTTTCACCGTGTATTCAGGGGACAGGCAGCTAGATGCCTACGATTTCAGAAAAATGAAATTGAGCTGAAACCATGTAGGAACTCATAGTGCACCTTTAAGGGACTTTCTGGGGCCTAATTCCACGTTACATAGCCTTCTTTCTCCCCTCATAATTATTACAGCCCCTGGAAGGCAATATCTAACTATAACATGTTAATAAGGGTTAATTGCTGCTTGTACAAATGGCCTACATAATTTTTGTTTTCGTAAAAGCCATGATCCTAAGACCATCAAGTTTTCTCAAAACATATTTTCTGTTACAATTCATGCTGACCTCACACCAAGAGATTTTTCAAGAGATGACACTGTCGAGTCTTGCTTTGGTGTAAGTTGGTCATTAAACTATGTCCGGGTCAGTCTTTTTCCCGTCTTGAGGTTCCAACAAAATCAACCGTGTTTGAGGTTATCATAAGTTATAAGTCAATAGCGAAGTTAAAACATAGCGACATTGTCAACAACCAATGGGTGAGCAGCAAAAAGGAAGCAGCAAACAGCTAGGGCTAAACGCTTAGCATAGCATGCCGATTTCAACCCTTCTGAAGCAAGGCTTTCGTAGAGTACCAGTACCTCAGATTTCTACTAAAGTACCGGACTTAGTTACATTCCACCACTGGATAGAACTCAACCAATCTTAATATGTGCTGTAAACACAGCCAGTACTCTGAAGCTTTGTGTCACTTTCTCTGTATAAAAATAGACTTAGAAATGCCCTGCTGTATAAACTATGGGATTTTGGAAAAAAGATAACTCTTAGAAACATGGCAAATCTTTTTGTTTCTCTATATGTATTTCTTTTTATTTGATTTTTATGACCTTTTTGCACACTAACACTTAAAATGCATTTTTTAATTTTGTATGTCTACATTATTGTATGTCCTTTGATTGTGGTGATTATATAAGCCGTTACTTCGATGTACTTAGTTTTTATGTTCTGTGAAACAAATACACTAAACTAAAATAAATCCAGAAACAACAGAGAGAGAACTGCATGTGTGCAGGTATTGAACAACTATGCTTTTTGTTGAGCATCTCCCTGGTACAGTACAGTGTCTGATCACTGAAGTGAGGAAGAAATGAGGAAAAAACATGTTCAGATAGTCTTCCATCAGAATGAGATTCTTACCCTCTGGCCAAACTCTCCGGGTTGCCCAGCTTCACCCTGTAGACCGGGAGGACCCTGAGGGAGAGAGTGTTCAGCTACCGTTAAAACAGCACAACCGGTGTGTTCATGAACTGCTGAACAGGTGGCTTTTCCACTACAACTAAAAAGAGGAAGTAATAAATCAAAATCCTTACTTGAGGCCCCGGGGGGCCCTCGGGCCCAGGAGGTCCAGGTGGTCCAGGATCTCCCTAAAACAGGTGAAACACATGAGTACTGTACGCATCACACATGACAAATGTTATACATAAAAAGACTTCTATGACTACATGAGATTACAGTTTACATGGTTTGGTTGAAATGGTCACAAATCCTTTAAAACTCTAAATCCATAAGGGCAGAAATAATCAACAGGGGGTCCGTGACCCCTAGATGGGCCTCAAAATTAGTGCAGGAGGGGCCGCCAAATAATGTCAATAAACATATGTTTGTATTTCTTTAAAAAAATGAGTATATGTCTGGAAATATCCATTAACATTAATCTCGGAATTGGAATGTAATTTAAAAAAAAAAAGTGTACTATGGTACACTTATGCTTAAGCCATTCATTTTCCTCCATACGGCCCAGTTTAATGCAACTGTATATATAGCAGGGCGTCCCGACTCTGTATCTTTTAGCTTAGGGGTCCATGGTCTAAAAAACCTCGAAGACCCCTGCATTAGAGCATGTACACTGAAATGGTATTATGTTCATTTGTTTAGTCCCTGGCAACCCATTCCCACTGAATGAATGACTTATTTAAATCAAACAATTAAAGGAATATAGATAAATAACATGCATACAAAAAAGGTATAACAAAACAAATGTCAACCCAACTTCATTATTCTAAAACCAATTGTCTGATGTGACCTCTTTATAGTTACATAACACAGGGAAGGGTACAAATATGGTGTAAACAGCATTATTAATGTTGAAACCTATTTTTAGTAAAGTTCACAGAATGAATTGCAATATTTCACCAGTAAAAGAAGAATTGCTTCATTGATTATTTGGTCCAGACAGAGAGACTGGGCAGTAATGACACAAAGATGATTTTAAAACCTTAAAAAGATTCAGGACCTATTTGTAGTAGGGCTGAAGCTCAGAAGTCTCCCCCCC
>NC_045746.1:21196472-21197908 GCF_008692095.1 Etheostoma spectabile | reverse complement strand
CCCCCCCCCCCCTTTGCTCCCCCCCTGAATTACTGCATTTGTCATAATGGGAATTAACACTGCATTAATAATCTGATACGTTATAATTATTTTTCCTTTATACACAGTAGTTAATTATACTATATGATAATTAATACTAATTGGGGTAGCCTTTGAAAGCTCGACTTTCAGGTCAAGGAACACATTAAACTGTCTGATAACGGAACAATGACTCACCTTTTCACCCTGTAAGCCTTCTTTGTGAAACTGAAATTATAAGAAAAGATGAATAAATAGTCAAATTAGGTTGTTTTTTCAGTTAGTCAAATCTTTGACGGATTCATTGTGATTGCTTGGACTAATTATTGTGAAGAAATGAGGCCATGGGCAACAGAACTGGCAACGGGGTTATGGATCTGCGATTTGGGTTTTATATCACATACCGGTACAGCCCTAGTGATAAGATTGTGGAAAAGGAGATTCTGCTATTTATTGGTTGGACTTTTAATTTCTGTGGATTTCTTAGTGTGTGTGTATAGAGGGCATTCAGGTCCATTTTACTCTTACTATTGATTTGTAGGGATTGCTTGTAGTTTTATTTGGGATGGTACTTTCTTAGCTTTGTACCACTGATTGATGATGGTATTTATAGATCTCTATTCATTTATCTGGATTTTATTGCACTTTAGGAATTACAGACACTTTAATGATGGATTGTAGGACCTTCGTCACTTTCAATTTTGTGATTTATGTAATCCATGTGCTTTTTTTTTTCTTAATGTGGATTTCCTTTTGTGGTCTTTTGTTGTGCTGTGATTGTGTTACATGTATGCCTTTGCTGCACCACAAATTGCCCCTGGGGGGACGATATCAATAAAATTCATGGTCTTCATTGCTAAACCAGCCTGTAATTCTTTATCCTTTTGGTTTATTTTTGGTACTCACCACATCCCCAGGTAATCCGGGAAGGCCTCTCTCCCCCTGTGACGTAGTTCACAAAACAAAGATGAAAAACCCCGTCATTAGAATCAAGAGACTTTCAGGGTGAAGCACCTAGGGCAACATGCTAATGACACGGCAACGACCATATTTTAGAAGATGACACGTGTGTACTTATCGTAGGCCCAAAGGAAAGTGAAACTTGTGGGTAAAAGTACCATGGGAATATATTGTGCTTATGGGTGTGGTATAAGCATGTGTGCACCACTAGAAGACTCATCAAAGTCAGTAATTACAGACAGACAAATGAACGCTGCATTTTATTTTCTCAGACAAACGAGTGGGCTGACTTTGATGGTACAGAGGAGACTGAGGAATGTCTGGAGAGGGCAGACAGTAACTTGGAAACTAAGATATAATGAAACCTCTTTGAAATGATATCAACTGAATAGGATTATGCTTACGGCAAAATCCTCTTTCTCAAGTGAACAAGGTGTTTTGCATGTAGCCGAGACGGG
>NC_045746.1:21193129-21196462 GCF_008692095.1 Etheostoma spectabile | reverse complement strand
GGGGGGGGGGGTGAACATACCTTGATGCCTTTAATTCCGCCCGGCCCGGGTGCACCAACCAGTCCTCTCAAACCCTGATCAATATTAGACAAAAGCTTCATTGATACAAAGGTGACTCACTCCGTCTATCACATACTACTGCCAGTGGGCTGTTTGTAACTGCAGGGTCCTAAACAGAGGATCATGACTTACATCTTTCCCTGGAACACCGGGTTTGCCAGGGAATCCATCCAAACCTGCCACGCCCTGAAATGGAAGAAAAAGTTTCAAAAAAATAAAGGAAGAGGTGTTTCTACAATAACTGTTGAACTCAATAAAGTATTTAAGTAAAAAAATTGTCGAAGTGAATACCAGTTTTTTATGTCTCCACTGACAACAAACCAATTGTGTCTATGAATAGCTCCTCTTTTTACCCTGTGTGTTGAGCTCTCTGTTGTAGCTACAGACGTTTGTGAACAGAGTTTTCTGTTGGAGATGGTAAGCCCCTTTGGGGGTGACTTTGAGCTTTATCACTTTGTTAATCTAGAACGTGCACAGAAAAGATATAATACACAATAAAGAAAAGGGGAAAAGCCAAAAAGCATAATATATATGATCCCAGAGAGCAATGCTTTCAGCAAAATGCTAATAAAAGCATGCTAACGGGCTTGTATCTGTCCAATCCCACGTCCCAGGAGACAGGACCTGAACCAATGCTAAGTGGGAATGCTATTGAAGGGTGGGCCTTGCCTCAAAGTTGCGTGGGTTCCATAATAATGCGTACTGGAAACCAATGGTTGACATTAGGCACTGACCTCAAATATTTAGGAACAAGATAGCCCATTGATCAGTTTCCGCCATGGAAAATTTGCTCACAATGACGAAGTTAACATGTTATGTTATGTATCTTTTAAATATTAGTAGTCACTATCTTAGTTGAGCATGTGAGCATGCTTACATTTGGAACCTTGGATTGGAATATAGTTGGTCTTGCAGTAATCTCTCCAAACAGATATGAACATATGAATACAGAATTTGTAGGCAACAGAACAAGATTTTGGTTTTGCAATAATAATAATAGAGATAATAGAGAGCAGATTTTTAAGTGGTGGACAGTACTGTGTAACCCAAAACACATCCCAAAGTTTTCAGTCAGCGAACATCGCTCTGACTTTAACCCCAGGTGACTACTGTAAACCACATATTCCCTTTATCACTTTACTGAGACAAGTACTTTTCCAGTTTTCACCAACAGGAAATTGCTTCCTGACTGGCTGACAGACAGCTCTAAACCTGACATCAGCATGTTTGAATGGCCCTTCAGTATGCCTAGAACCTGCTGCAGATCTTCAAGACATAAGGCAAAGTAATCAGTGTAGTGATTCCGTGTTTACTGCTTTCTACAATCCCCTTGTTCAAGTTGTATAAATTTAAATTTGAGTTGACGTCTCAGCCTGATACAGAAGTGATTGTAAGTAGCAGTTGTTCTTTTATCATTCTATTCTATCTATCTGTTACTCGTAGTATCAGTGAAGTCATGATCACAAAAACATCTTGACAAATTGACTTCAGTTGGAAACTATTGTGATGCTGGCAGATAACCTTTCACTGATTTATTAGCTGAACCGTCTGAGTCTGAAATGCAGTCTAACATCACTTTGTTGGCAAGAGAAGAAAGGTTTTAGCAGGTAGGAGGAAACATTGGACATCAACAATGCCTGAGAAGGACTGAATGAGCTGCATAGCCAAACTCCCCTACAGGATCCCAGACAGGAAGTGTGCAGAGTGATTCAAGGAAGCCACATCTGTTTGCACGATTACGCCCCTCACTTCTCAGTTCCTCTGAGAAAAATGGCCTCTCTCAGTTAATCTAACCCAGTTTTCAGGATTTGCAGTGTGAACCCTGTTCTGCACAGGTTCACTCAAACATACACGGTTCAAATGGTTCTAAAAGGAAAACATGGCCAGGAAAAGTAAATGTGAAACCCTGTTTTCCCTCAGCAACTTCTATTCCGTCCAAGTGCTCTTGAGCAAGATGCTGAACCCCTCTCAGCTACAGAAGATGTGATCTCAAAAGTCAGAAGTCAGTATTACTTACTGTGGCTCCCGGAGATCCTTTCTCGCCTTTTATACCTGATTCCCCCTACAACAACCACAGCAACATCATTAATATTATAATTTCAAAATCTTATATTACATTTTATCAACATCAGATCTTAAAAGAGAATTTCTTTTTTGTAACGTACACCCTTTTCCCATGCATTTTTTCCTAAGTGGCTAATGTGAACTGTGAAGTTGGTCCAGCATTGAGCTACATCCTGTCGTAATGTATGTAATGTATGTATGAAATCCTATGAAAGAAATGCTCCCCGTAGTTTTCCGTCCACTAAAAGTGCTGGTTTTTGCCACTGGCTAAGATTGGTTGTAAGATTTGAGTGACTACATTATAGTTAGATGGTGAATTCAATTCAATTCAATTCAATGCAATTTAATTTATAGTATCCAATCATAAAAAGAGTTATCTCGACACACTTTACAGAGTAGGTCTAGACCACACTTTATAATTTATTTCTATACAATTCTAGTAGTTTCCCCAAGAGAAAGCTACTAGTGCAATCAACTAGTGCGACTGTGGCGAGGAAAAACTGTCTTTCAGGAAGAAACCTCAGCCAGACCCAGGCCCTTGGTGGGTGGTGTCTGACGGGGCCGGTTGGGGATGTGATGCGCAGTGGCAATAGCAATCACAATAAAGATAATGAAACAGCGACTAAAAAACGGTAGTAGTAGCAGTGCATGTCATAGCAGGGCGCTGCAGGGCGCTACAGTATGTAGCATGGCACAGCAGGGCGTAGCTGGGCGTAGCAGTGAAGTCTCGGAGAAAGACAGCAGCATGGAACAATGTGTGTTTGAGTTTCAGAGATTTTGTTGTTTTGGAGTAGAGACAGCGTAGCTTTGTGTTCCAGAATTTTGATTAAAGATTCTGACACACCAACCCAATGGCCGACCGTTGGCAGAAATGGCAGTCCGACTGATAAGCCCCTGAGGTCAAAAAAGTGCCTCGGATCACGCCAAAGCGACGCCGACCTGAGCGTACGTTCTGCACGTGTGCAAGACTTAATAGCAGGTGGCGCTAATCTGTATTGTCGCCCAAAAACTGGAAAGTGGAAATGACGTAACATCTCTCTAGACCTAGTAAACACAGAGCACGCTGTTGTCAGGCATTGTTTTCAGAGAGGGGTGACAGTAGTCAAGTAGTCAAGGAGGATCATTGTTGTCATTATTTGCTAAACGGAAGAAAATACGATGGCTAGTTAAAGAAAGATACCGGCGTTGTCAGCTCCGGTTTTCTCGTGC
>NC_045746.1:21191324-21193119 GCF_008692095.1 Etheostoma spectabile | reverse complement strand
TTCTCTAGTCAAGGGCTAGCACTCCACCAATCACATTGGTCATTGAGTCCGACTGCCCATGGGCAAATTCAACGAGTGAAATCGGCCAAAATGGATGCCGACGGCTCTTCCGACTGACGACGGCACGGAACACACCAGGCTGCCTGGAGTAAATTTGCCTTGACTGTCCGACGGTGGACAATCGGGTTGGTGTGTCATAGCCTTAAGAAACATTGAGCTAAACTTTGCGCAGCTTTCATAGACATTACCTTTGGATACCGACAGGTTTCAGTTTATGTGTTCCAGCTACAGATGGATCCAAACACTGCACCTTGCAGACCATCACTGACTGTTAACAGTGACCAGTTTGATTGGCGCTGGCTCCTGCCAGCCAAAGATGAGAAACAGTCCTGTACCAAAGCACATTTTCCTAAAGAAAAATGCTGGTCCAAGAGTGGAGAGCTGCAGACAGAGCAGGGGTAAGCTAATGCTACTAGCTAAAGTAACTGTGGTGACCTGGCCTCAGTAAGTTACAACTGAAAGGATGGCAGGTTAAATGTAAACTCAATCTTCCCGTAATGTAGTCAGACATTGATAATAATAACCCAAGTCTGTCAGTGGCAAAAAAAACACACTTTTAGTGGACATACAATACTTTGACGTTGTCCGATTCCGATTTGTGATGCCGGTTACATTATTATTATAACACTGGACCAATTTTTAAAGATTTTTGTACACATTTGTCGCAAATACCGAAATTCTCCTTGATTTCCTGGGCAAATGCACTCAGATTATACTCACAGTAACACCTTTTGGTCCGGGCGTGCCGGCAGTGCCTTCATCTCCTTGAATTCCCTATATGATTTAGATTGAACAACATTTTATCAGTGCAGTTTATTGACCTGGAACCTGTGTTACTCAGTAATATACTGCGGGCCAGCTGGGGGACCGCTGAGTCAGAGGTGAATCAATGTGAGAAAACTGACCAACTACGAAACAGCAAAACCCAAAAAAGAAACAGCAGTTGGCAGTGGTAAAAGTCCCCCGCCCTCCGCTCAGACCCACGACCCCCATGGGAGAACTTTGAACTTTGACCCCTAACCTCACTTTTAGTCTTTTCTCAATAAACAAAAAAATGTGCCTTGTGATATTCATTGGCGAGCTATCTTTCTTTTTATCATTGCTCTTGGTGTTTTGAGATATGAGATTATGGTTTCTCCATTTAAATGATGAATTGGGAAAAGCTGTTGGCTCGACTGATATTGGAAGCCATAACTTTCAGTTGTTTACACAGCACAGTCCTAATCAGAACACTTATGTTTTGTAATAAAGAATTGGCTCAATAGGCTTCAATAGGCCACTTCATGAAAGACAATTTTGAAATGTCACAGAGAAAACGCACAGGTGTGAATAACAAAATTAACAATAGCTCACTGTCACACTGCCACGGCTCACTGGGACACTTGAATAGAAGTTAACCAAATTGATAGCACCTGTGCTGCTGTGAAGTGGGCCTATTATACTGTAAGATGAAGTAGGTCAGCGCTCTTCCATGTTCACTGCTTAAGCTAAAAGATTTATTATTGCTATTATTATATTTTAAACCATTTTGGAGCAGAAAAACAAAAAAAACACCACAAGAAAAGACAGCCTGGCATAGTTTTGTCTAATAGGCTACAGTTGTAATGGCTAACAAGGGAGAAAGCAAACGCTAGCTTACACAGTTTTAACCATAGACAGAATCATAAATGGACAATGTGACGCCGTTGTTTTCAACGGAGACCATTGAAGTCTATTAGAAGCACTTTTCTGGCGT
>NC_045746.1:21191235-21191314 GCF_008692095.1 Etheostoma spectabile | reverse complement strand
TTACTGTGCAGCCTCCAACTGAGCTTGACGACGTCGATGTGACGTGAGCAACCTGTCTGAAAGTTGTAAGTCTTCTGGT
>NC_045746.1:21190988-21191225 GCF_008692095.1 Etheostoma spectabile | reverse complement strand
GTGCAAGAGAAATCTCAATCATTCCCAATCAGCAGACACGGAGAGCGTAGGTATATGTTAGGAGATAACATAGGCACAGGCTAACTGTCGCTAACTAAAATGCTAATTAGGATTAGTAATTAAACGTAAACAGCTCATGGAAGTCCAAACTGTCTGCAAGCTTCTCCTGTACTGTTCGGTAATTATTCTGCTCTGCGACATTAAGTTGCTTGGTTATGACACAATCGTTAGCCTATT
>NC_045746.1:21185395-21190978 GCF_008692095.1 Etheostoma spectabile | reverse complement strand
TTACAAAAACATTTGCTACGGAGCCATAACGTGAGATACAAGGTAATAAAGTCTTTTATACATTGTTGTGTTTCTTTAGAAAATACAATGGACAAGTAAAGTTTTTAAACGCTTCAGATGTCAGATATTTGATGTCAAAGTGACGTCAAAATGAATGGCAGTCAATGGGATGCTAACGGCAAGTGAGTGCTAGGTAGCATTAAAATGGCGCCATAGGAGCTACTCTTAGCGGAGGCTGGCTTACCTCCTACTTTGTTACGGACTGCCACAGTCATTGGTCTAACCTGAGCCAGTGCCCCCTGCCTTCCACCCGTGCCTGGCTCTTTTAGATGCTGATGTTTCATCCCAGGGAAAATCAACCAAACTGTCACATTTTTCACAGGAAATAGATAACAGGCTGAGTGGTAATACTCCAGAAAAACATTTGTCGCCGACATGCCGGCCCCCCGCATCAACATCATGATAAGCCAAATGCATGTGCGCTGGCTCGTAAAGGTATAAAACAAAATACGGGAAGGACACGCGCAAACCTTTTGTCCAGCTGGACCTGGCAGTCCTGGATTACCAGCCCGCCCCGCTTCACCCTATATACAAAAAAAGATACAGATGAAAACAAAGACATTTGCACAAATGCTGCAAAACTCTGACTGAATTTGCCCAAAAATTTGTCTTTATTATTCCTACTTTGTCTCCTTTGTCTCCAGATAAGCCATCAATACCTGGCACACCACCAAGTCCCTGTCAGAAGATTGGAAACACATCATTAACACCAGGATGGGAATTTTCACTATAAGAATCAACGTATTAGTGAAACCCTCCACAGGTCTAGGTTCAGAAGTGCCACACCTTCTCTCCTTTTTGTCCAGGAGCACCTGTCAACCCTATACTGCCTGAATCCCCCTGTAGACACAAGGCAAGTTATTTACTTTGACTGTTCCGTGATACATATGCATGCAAGATGGCGACGATGGCTTGCTGTCAGATTATCAACCTGGTAGTGTCACAGAACATGGTTTAGTGAGGGTTGGAGGATTAATGTACAGCAAATGTTAAGTGGGAAATGAATGGACTGGATTAACCAAACAGTCTTACAGACATTTGGACAAAAGACGGGCGTTAATATTCCCAAGAACACAGAGAGTTACACAAGTCAAGATACACAAACAAAGAGTTACACAAGTCAAAATACACAAACACACATAGAAACTTTTGAGTAAATGCTTGCGAGCCAGAATATGCTAACAGCTGTCATCTGCTTGACCAAGACCCACTATGGTCTGGTCGCACATCCAACCAATGTCTCAAGGAACAATGGTTTTCCCACTTGTCTTTCTTCACAGTGTTGCACTTTTGGTTTGTACACTGATGTCGCACGCTATGCCAAGTGATCCCCTTTAGAAATCGAAAGCTGGACCGAGTGAAAAGTAATGGCAATGGTAAATTACACGGTACCATGAGGCCTTGCCGACCGCAAGACTTCACAAACCACTTTACAAGTCCCAGAAGGTGGACCTTTAATTACTGTAGGAACTTGTATCATTTTAACGCACGTCATTTCTTTCATAGCAGAGATTGGGAGGGAGGCCCCCGCTCTGCTGCAAATCTAGAACCAGGAAGGAACATTATCTATATCAACACAGAACTGCCTCTCCCCATCGCCTAAAGTTGCAATTAGAAGCAATAAAAGCCTGATGAATTCACTCCCCACACACACACACACACACACACACACACACGACTCGATGACCGAGCCATTTTTAACCACAGCTTGGGGTGGGCTTACGTCATGTTTTTTTTTTTTTGCATCGGCTTTAGAAAAGTTTACAACGACAAATTGCAGCCTTTGCCGGGAGAAAGTGAAGACAGATGCTCATGCAAGAAGTTGGAAATAGAAAAAGCAACAGGGATGCCCTGCATTCGAGTTGTTCTCAGATGTAATGCAGTTTTGTATCAAACCAGCCTAGTTTCCAGCAGTAAGAACTACAAAATGAAAATACACTCATTGGGGAATGAGTCCTGCTGTCTGTCGGACTGTTAATAACATTCAAATAAAATTCAAAATAAAAACTCCCTACTGTTGTTTTTTTAACACTGTATGTACACCTGTTTTATCCAGACGAATGACACATGCATACTCCAAACTATCATGACCAAGGGAAAATAACACACGCCAGAGGACCTGGTCTTCCAGACCACTTGTGGCCATTTTTAACCGTCCCTCTATGGACAGCCTGAATGATGCACGCTGAGGATTTTGCTTCAAGGAATAAATTATACTGTGAGCGTCCCAGCTGGCACTGCCAGGCAGCACAGAGGCTGTGATTTGGACAGACTGGGTGGGCGTCTGCATGGGCCTGCCCTCTCTGCTACACATCCTCTGTGGTAACCTGTCCCTCTAATTCTGACAATAACAGCTGTCTTGAGCATTTTTCCTAGCCACTCCCTGACAGAAACGTAAGTTTCTGCTAAGATACATGCTAAAACAGCACGTAAAAGAAACACATGAAATGAGAGATAGGGGAAAAATGCACATGCATATAAAATATGCACAGAGACATGAGGTGAACATGATGCTCATGCAGCATCAGGAAGAACAGGCGTGCTTACCTTCTCACCTCTGTCACCTTTGACAGAGTTTACATTGCCCTGCAAATAATTCATCGACAAGGATCAATTATTATCGAGGCGGGAAAATAAAAGCAGAGAAAATAGCGGCAAGCCAATGCAATCTGAAATAGATGAATTATGTATGATATCCACCAAAACTCAGCACTGAACATGATGTGTTGATACATGATTATTTAGCGGTTTTTCTCTCCATTAAAATGAAAACTGCGCTTGTTACTGTGCACACGTTAAGTTTTTCATACAGTCTCTCCTTTTTCTCCTCTGATTCCAGGCGATCCGATGGCACCCTTAAGGCCAGCGTCACCCTAAAAAAAATGCATGTTCACACAATAAAAAAAAAGTAGAACAAACAGCTCTGGAACATAGTGAAATTGTTGTGTTTTCACACACAAACTTAAACGTAAGTACAATAAATAACCTTTTCACCCTTAGGGCCCGCAACACCAGGCGGACCAGTATCTCCCTGTGAGAAATGGAAAGAAAGACGTCTTTCGAAAGCAATTTAAGAATATGGAGTCCCACTCATTTGTTAAATAAAACATGGGGACAAAGTCTGGTAAAAACCGGCGGCTTTACCTTATCTCCTGCAGGGCACGAACAGTTCACTTCAGGGACTTTCTGCTGCTCCATAGCAGTAGGTGTCGGGGTCAGGATCTCCACAGGGGGGGCCTCCGTCACCACTTTCTTAGGGCACTGAAATTAAACGATTCATGATTTATTTATTTATTTTTATTTTTTTTATTTAACCTTTATTTAACCAGGAATATCCCATTGAGATTACTAATCTCTTTTTCAAGGGAGTCCTGGCCAAGACAGCGGCACAGATACAACAAACAATTCCATACATTACAGACAATTCAAACAATTTCCTAAAAACTATTTAAAACATTTACAGACCATAGATTTAATTTCCAAACCTTTGAGAATAGTTTAAACTGACCAATTGCAACCACTTCCTTCAATTTCCAGAACTTTTGTAAATTGTTCCACGTTGTGGGGGGCAGAATAGTGAAACGCACCTTACCAACTTCTGTGCGGACACTTGGTACAGACAGTAGCAGTAAGTCTTGTGAGCGTAAAGAATACAGTCTATCCGCTTTTGGTTGAAATTACTCACACAGGATGAGGGGAGCAGACGCAGATACCCTATAAATGAACATATACCAATGATTGAGTCTACGGTTCTCCAACGCTGGCCAGCCCACACGTGTGTAAAGTTCACAGTGGTGTGTGCGAGGCTTACAGTTTGTGATAAACCTCAATGCGGCATGATAAACAGAGTCCAGTAGTTTCAATACTTGGGTATTAAAAGTCATGGTCAAACCAGACAAGCGTCAGGAGTATCTGATGAGCATTGAGCCACTCTGGCTTTCAGGCAACGTCACTCAACATGGCAGCCAATGTTAAATATGTCTTTTAGCTGTGTAAATATCTAATAATTAGCAGAAGAAAATATTAACAATTTATCCAAATATGACTTTTGATCCATCCACACAATGTTCAAACACTTTCAAACAAGGCCCCTCCCATTATGGAGGCAGGAAGTTTGTACCGTTTCCCAGCACTGACGCAGCTTGTAATGCGCCATCTTTAGTTATAGTGAATCTTTGGTGAGAGCCCAAAACACAGCTGCAATTACCGCTGATTGCCAAAAAGAATGAAGCGGAGATCATCAAGATAACTTTAGAGTTAAAATAGTTGGACATTGGATAAATGAACTGATGTTCTTGCCAAGAGTTAGATGAGAAGATCAATCCTCTCATCGGTCTCATGTCTACGCCCTAAGAAGGGCGCTTAGCTTAGCATTTATCTTAGTAATTAGCTTAGCTTAACATAAAGACTGGCTTCAGGGAAAAAGTAGCATTCAGTTGCTTTACAAAATGAGCCTTTTTGGTTAGCTGCAGTAGGTAACAAAGTTCATGTAAACCTAGCTTTGTCATTAAGCTAAAAAAAAAAAGCTTTTAAATTAGAAACTAGCTTGGGATAAAGACAAGGCAGCTTCCTGCGTTGAAGTAACCTGCAGTTAGAAACAAATCGTCTTGGTGACACTGCCTCCAATACTCACAGGACCATTGGGAATATCACAACAGGTTTCCAGCTCTGCGTGCTTGGAATCGCAGTAAATCATCATCCTCTGGAGGTCAAACTGCGCGGACACGGACAGAAAATTAATGAACATATCGACCTACAGACAATAACATTTGCTTTCACACATCACAACGTCTGGGGAATTTAAAATCTCTCATAATGCTTTGTGTATTAAACTACCACACGCGCAGGGCAAAGACTCACATCGATTGGGACACTGTCGTAAAGCCTCTTCCCAATCACTGTCTTCCCCTGGATATCGATGTCCTCCCGGTCTCCAATGGGCAGAGTCTGGATGTGTTTGCAGTCCAGGTACAGAGACACAGACTTGGCCTCCACGCTGAGGGCGATCTTGTGCCAGTTGCGATCAAACAGGTTGTCGACTTCTGGGTTCTTGAACACAGCTCGGACGGCGTCTTTTGTCAGGCCAACGGCATTGTACTCCACCCCCTTGTTCTCCCCGTCCAAGCGGATGGACACCTGACGAGTCGGAGGGGGGACAACATAAACGATAGGAGCGGGAAAAAACAGGCAGTCCAGTTCAGTGGTGGAACGTGACCAAGTACAGTTACTCAAGAACTGTACTGAAGTACATATTTGAGCTACTTTTACTTCCTCAAAGAAATACAAAATGATGATTATATGTATTATTACAGCGTAAGATAAGACTTTATTGATCCCAAGGTTGGAAATTCACATGCTTCTCAATATAATATGACAAAAAAAATTAAATTTGATTAAAAAAATATAAAATGCACACATTAATTCATCATTAATTATTTTCTTTTGGTACTTAAAGACTGACTGACTGTTCAATTTGCACTGCTGACTGTTTATTCACAGTACCAATTGTTTACATATACATCT
>NC_045746.1:21185129-21185385 GCF_008692095.1 Etheostoma spectabile | reverse complement strand
CCGTACTTTAACTGTAATATGCAATTACTTTCCACTGCACTTTAATTTGGATAGCTTCTGTCCAAACTTTATTTGTACTACCTTTAAATCCATTGTTATACTGTTCATTTTAGCCTAACTTATTATATATATATCTATCAGTAAAAATTCTGTTTATATTAATAGCCATCTGTATATATATTTGTATTACATATTTACCTGTAAAGCTTGTTCCCAATACTTGTTATCTATATATTATATTCATAGGACAAATCTA
>NC_045746.1:21184952-21185119 GCF_008692095.1 Etheostoma spectabile | reverse complement strand
AAATTCTGTTTATAATAGTATTCATTTCTATATTTATTGAGTACATATCCATGTCCTGCACTTATGAAACCATTGTATATGCTGCGCTTACTGCTATTGCACTTCTGGTTAGACCCGAACTGCATTTCGTTACCTTGCACCTGTACCTGTGTAATGACAATAAAGTT
>NC_045746.1:21178803-21184942 GCF_008692095.1 Etheostoma spectabile | reverse complement strand
TAATCTAATCTAATCTAATCTAATCTAAAGCATATTTTAATACATTGTGGCAGGGCTGTAGTACTTGATTCCGGACTCGAGTACACTATTTTGAAGTCTTCACTTGTCTTCGTCCTGTGCCTTGTTGGACTTGGAATTGTCTTGGACACTTGGCGATTGAGAACAGGTCAAGTTCAAGTCGTCCCTGGCTGCTGATTCAGGATCAGTTGTACACAAAGTTGCCTGAATTCTATGCATTTTTTAGTTTTATGTTTGAAGATAGATCATTTTTGTTTACAGATCCATCCTCACTCCTTAATAACTATATTATAGGACTGCATTGAAAAAACAATATTGTCTATTGTGGTCTTGAACAAGACTCGATTTGCGATTGACTCGATCTGGGTCTCAACTGCCTCTGGACTTGGTCTTGACTTGGACTCGATTCCGATGGTTTTGACTACAGCCCTGCATTGTGCTATTAATGGTTGTACTTCAGTAAAAGATCTGAGTAATTCCATCCCTTGTCAAGTTCAAGTCAAGATTGTGAGAACTACAGAGATCAGAAAAGCTAGTTTTCTGTGGAGGAAAGTAAAAAATCAAGCTGATTTAAGGTAGAAAGTTTAGAAATCTCAAGTCTTTGCTTTAACATGAAGAATTGTGGTATAACTTAGAGTATACTTATATTTTAAGTGACATTCTATTTGAAATCCATGATCCAGAGTGTGGATTTAATTAAATTGGTTAATGATAATAATGAATTTAAAAAGGATCTGAATAGTCAATGAACTGCGCCTATTCTAAGTTGGCCTTGTAATCGGCCAAATCCAAAAACACAGTAATAGTCACATTTATTAGTATTTACATTGGGGTGACCCACCTGTGGGATTCCATATTTGTCAAAAACCTGCCAGAGGTACCAATCTTCACGTCTTGAGGTTTTCCTGAATTTGAATGTCGTCACGAAGGCATATTCGTCTGGCAACCCTTGAGGAAACACGTCTCTATAGGGTAAAAAGCGTGTTTTTATCGCTGACATAAACCATTTATTTTACTTATTTCATGAACCCAGAGTCACAATTTATACTTTTAAGCACAAACACCTAAAACCGCTTTATCTGTCTACAGTTCCATCTCTCCGAGGCAGAGTGACAGATTGCAGACAGCTGATTGCATTTTTTGTATTATAATCAAAACATTTGCATACAGTATTACATTTTAATAGACATGCTGATAATTTGACAATTTTTCATTCATTTTGAGTTAATTAAACTTGGCAGGAAATGCATGAAAACAGTCTTTTGTGTGTTATACACTTTACATATTTTCAGTAGGGGTTCAACAGTAAAATTGGTGCCGTGGGTTCCCCAACACAGTGGTTACCAAAGTGGAGCAAAGAGGGGAATCACTTGTTGTGTACTATAATTCCATCAATAAGTAACACAATGGCAGAATGTTTAACTATTTTGGTCATGGGTTTAATGCATGCAATGTCATTCACTTTCTGAAATAAAACGTCTATAAGCTAAAAAGACAATCAGATGGGGGACCCTGGGATGAAATCTCACCAAATGGGGGTCTGTGGTGTAATTTGTTTTGGTTTAGGGGTCTTACACGTTAAACAGTTTGGGAACCACTGCGGAACAGGTTTCTCTGGCCATAACTTCAAGTCCCAACTTTCCAAAATGTACAGCTGATTGTTAGCAGTAGGGTGGTCACTTACTCTGTTTGCTGCACAACGGGCATGGTGCCAAGGCGAACGTAAGAACTTTGGCCTTCATCAACTCTGGTTCCCAGAATATCTCTCACACTGAAGTACTCCATCAGGTCGAACCCTGCAGCAACACAGTAAAATAGCCTAGTTGGACTTAAGTATCTCACACACACACATAACTGAGCACCCAAGGCTCTTAAGTCTTGAGGTTGAGTTATGGCTTTGTCAGATTTCTTGAGGTCTAATTGGGTCAATCCCACCACACCCTACAGCCACTGTGTTTGAGGCTTTTTGGAGGAAGATTAAAATCACGGAATTATTGTGAAATTCAGCCATTTGTTGGCCATTTAACGTTCTTTTGATTTGTCTGCCAGAAAAAAAAAAAAAAAAAACTAGTTTCCATCGCTGTTAGGGTCCACTGTTGGTATACGCCTGAGAGTGTGCGCACGTGTGTGAACGTTGCCTTGCAGCTTGGGATTTGAAGTGGTGTGGCCACAAGTCATATTTAGGGGATTCAGAAAGGACACTCCCTTGTGCAGCAAACACGCGCCATAGCTATGGCAATGCCAGCAGGATGAGTTGTTGTAACGCTGCCAGTTTGTCCAGCAGATCTCACTGAAAGCTGGTGGTCATGTTGTGTGTGCACTGAGCTCTCCCGACAGCAGACTGCGGCCACTAGCGAGCCGACAGGATGAGGACAGCCGCAGCATATTCCTGCATGGCCTTTCAGTAATGCAACTAAATCTATGAGATGGAAGGTTTCCGCTGGGAATATTGACACCAGCGCACTAATCTTCCAAAGAGGAAACCGGAACATTAAGGTGGTAATGTGAGAGTCTGGCAACAGCTTAGTGGAGGTCATTAGAAATAGCCTGGAAACAGATGGTAAGACACACAGGCTGCCGCTGTGCCATTAGCAACAGAGTAAAAAAAACATGAAAAACAAACGCCATTTTCACAGACTGAATAATTGAGGGGATTCATCATCGGCCACAGCTACTGTGTATGTCAGTAGTGTCTCAGGTACACTGTTAGGGATGACAGATTACTATGCATTCACCACAGGGGGAAGGTTTCATTGTGCTTGTCTGTACATGAATAATATCTTTTTTTAGTGGATATTTCTCATACACCTCCATTAATCTAGTCACTGGCATCTTTAACAGTTACCTCTGCTCGGATTTTACTGTGATGCTACAGTGTGTAGTTTCTGTCTCCCCCATGACGAATTCTAAGTAATGACAACACTGTCGTTCACGTGACGCAAGTGTTTGGTGATCGCGCACCGCCCCCACCCCTCCTTCACCCAGTTGCTAGTAGCCAAAAAGACATGGAGGATTAAAAAAGCATGATGGACTTTTTACTGACAAAAATACAGGTTGTGTGGAGCATTAGCTTTCAACTAATTTGGCAATGGCTTAAATGTAATTGACATTTATTAACATAAAATAGTTAAAAGCCTTGAAGCTAATACACAAGCAGTTTGCCCATTTGTCCTTCAATCTTTGTATATCTTTGTGTATCTTGCCAATTGCTGTGCAGTTACTTTTATTTGTACTTAATGTTCTTTTATATGTTATCAGCAGCATTGTTTTTGTGCTTGTTTTTGCAGTGGCAGTCCTAGACCAATTCAAACGGAGGACCCCTAAAAACATGTGTTTTTAGGGGTACCAAACACCGCATATCGAGCAGGCAAGAGTTAACTTACCACCAACCCTCCATAGGTTTGGATCTACAGAGGAATTACAGTAGAAAAAATACACATTAAACAAAAAAAAACAGTCCTCTTTGTGGGGATAATAGTGGGGTAAAAATGTCTGAACATATTTGCAACCGTCTTAATATTACGGGGGCACTGGCCACCCCCTAGAACCGCCATTATGTTTTTGCCAAGAATAACGCCAGAGCATAGGGACTAGAATCTCAATCAGGAGAAGGGCTTAGCTGAAGGTGTCAGAACTATTATTGTATGTATTGTGTGTTCTCTAATGCAACCTGTGCAGTCTTTAGTTCTTCCCATTAAAACTGAAGGGCAAAAACACATCACTTCAAGCAGAACACACGCAGCCAATAGAAAACGAAGACTATTGAAATTTGCTGATCGAAGCCTGGTGTAAAAGGGCTTGGCTTATATTTGAATCAGAGGAAAAGTCTACCATTTCTACAACGACAAGTGATGATAATTTGTGAAAACGTCAATCGGTGATTTACAAAAGGATGTGTTGTTGCTCATCAGGGTTTGCTCGAGGAAGCCGAGCAGCTGGGAGTTTTGCTGGCCTTGATTGTCGTCGTCGCCATGCTCGCATCGTGCTCATTCGCTCACCGCGCCGCTTTCTGTGGCTGTTCGGGGGCCATCTTAGCGCAGAGCTGTAATTTGGACTGGCAGTGGATAGCGTATAATCAGCTAAAAAAGTTATTTTGGACAGCCAAAAAAGCTAACCAATGGGGTGATCTGCGGGAAAAGCCAGATGAGTTCACAGACTGGGAAAAGACAAATGCACACACACACACACACACACACACACACGCACCATTCTTTTGATCAGAGCAGATGACAACAGTTGTGCAGTGCAGTAGATAGCGAGCGGACGAGCCGCAAAGATGCTCTGCAGCCTCTCGTGTGTGCTCAGCACCCCGAGGGGTCGGACTAGACAGCCCATGATAAACACAAGTCTGACTCTAACCACAGGTCTCTTGGCTGTCAAATCAGCGGCAAATAATCACATTTCTCACGGAGAATTACACTCTCTGCACCAGCGTAGGGAACATATGTTTGGTACTCATAATTGACACCTACAGCAGCTGCTGATGTAGTGACGATAAATACTGTTTGTCTAGTACTTCTCTGTATGTAGAGAAAATCTCTATGTGTTTACCCGCAATCTGAAGAAGAAAAACACACTTTACTCCAATGAGTTTGACAATGTATGACTTAAAGCCCAGTTACAGACATACTGCGTTTTGGGAAAACCCCGGACATCTTTGTCATGTCAGGCAGCATCAGACCTCAGACCGCCGTTTGAATACAGCGGTCTAGGGCCCAATGCAGGTTTGGGCTCTCAGATGTGATTATGACACAACTGTCTGTGCAGCCCTGTAAGTCCAGAAAAAAAAATACATCCTGATACTTTCTCTCAATGTGCCAGAATCCATAGTAAAATGAAAACTAACACTTTTGCTGACTCTGCTTTGGCCACTCCAAATGCTCCTGGTGGTCCTTTGACCTAATGTTGGATCCGTTACAATACAGTGAGCAATTTCTAAACTTACACCATGGCAGTGTCTAAGGATTTAAAATGATTATAGTAGTGACTTGTACCTCTTAGGGAGCACCGTTTCATTTGTGGTGCTGGTTGCTAAATGTAAGATAAATATAAATCAGTGCAGTGCACAGTATATTTATGGTGAATTCCACAATAACCTTCAGTAGCTTTTGGTTACAACAAAACATGTTCTCATATAATTTACCAGTGGGACAAGACTTGAATTGGAAAGATAAACAAAACACAGCCCAAAAGGATTTATTCCAATTAGAGTGCTTATAGCACATTTGACAAAGTGGCACATCTGCGTAAGAAAACATCAGTGGGTTTCAGTAATTTATCTCAAGTTTGTTCTAATTCCTGTGCGCTTTGGTGGAAAAGCCATAATTAGCATAATTATCACTTGCGCAATGGCGATTATCTGATATTATGTCTAGCAGTGGGAAGTGATGCTGTCAGATGTGATCAGAAGCACATATTAATACTCCATGGTGTCAAATCACCCCTGATTGGCAGTCCTTTATCTTTGACCAAAAAGTCACTTTAACTTATACACACAACTTTTGAGAGTGTAGGAAGTTGTGATATCAAACCTCAAGCTTTCTCTTACAGCAGAGGCAACACTACCACAGCTTCAGTGATGTGAAGTAAGTAATGCCTCATTTTCACTGCATGGTTCGGCTCAACTCGACTCATACTCGACTCATTTTTGGTACCAGGTGGATTTCTAGATTTCCTTTTCCCCTGTAGATAATACCCTGCCAATGCACTCTTAGCTGACCATCACAGTGTTGGCGTGTAAAACTGCTGTGATGTCATCTTTAATGGCAACGCTCCGCTCTCGCTGCAACCAAACAACAGAACATCTGCCCTAGTGACCATGAAGTGGTTTAGGAGGCTGCCATTTTATTAAACTTGGATCAAGTCAATAAAACAAACAACAGTAGTTTGGCTATTTGAAAATGGTTCATCTCACTTGGAACATCGACAGATGTGGTACCAAAAAAAGGAACTATCCACACAATTGCCAATGGAAGATCACAAATAAATGGTCCCAACATTCAGATAGAGTTGAGCTGTGCAGTCCCAAGGTGTGTACTTAAGTATCATTTGGCCACCCTGCCACACAAATCCGTTTTTACTTGCATTTTTTGAAATATGTTAGGTCCATATGTGTGTGTGT
>NC_045746.1:21178594-21178793 GCF_008692095.1 Etheostoma spectabile | reverse complement strand
GAATGTGAGAATGAACTGCTACCTCCTCTGTCTGCTCTAGCCACTGAAAAGAAATAAGAGGAGAAATCAGGCCAATCACAACAGCCGGTCAGTCTGATGTCATGTTGCCTGAGCTCATTACTATTTATGAGCGCGCCCTTTTGTGCTGGGTAAAGGATAGTGATAGTCAGGCTCTCATTGGCTAGCTGTTAGCCAATCA
>NC_045746.1:21178487-21178584 GCF_008692095.1 Etheostoma spectabile | reverse complement strand
AGTAGCTTAGCTTGTTGAATATTAAAGAGAACTGCCACAAATCGAGTCTTCCTGCAGGCTTTCTCTTCCACACTAGAATGGCTTGAAACAAGGTAAC
>NC_045746.1:21175798-21178477 GCF_008692095.1 Etheostoma spectabile | reverse complement strand
AAGTTACAGAGTCCATGGTAGAACTACCTCAAAGTAATGAACTATGTGTGGCAGGGCACCTTTAATGTACTTGGGATATACTTGAGTACATCCACTACTGTATATTCTCTCTAACACTAAATACCACTCTACCACCTCAAAAGGAAATTGTGTACTTTTTACTTACATTTTAATAACCAATAGTACAGTATAATTGATTTATAACAATACAAAATGTTGACACAACAATGCAGTAGAAAGACATTTGATTCTTGCCAACTTCTGTTGCATTTTCTATCTAAATTCTTTTGACTCAGTGATTTGCACAGCAGCTTAATAGCAGAGAGTATGTCACTCTGTTGAGTTTGCGAACTATGTGTGCATGGATTTCCTCCAGGTGCTCTGGTTTCCTCCCTCAGCCCAAAGGCACGCAAGTTAGATGAATTACAGAAGAAACACTAAACTGGCCCGTGATAGACATGTGACTTCTCCGAGGTGTACCCTGCCAATCATTCAATGCATGCTGGGATAGGTTCCAGCCTTCCACAACCCCAAAAATGATCAGTGGGTTAAAAGAATTGATGGATGGATTCATTGGTTGGTGGAATAATTATTCCTTTCTACATTTAAAATTTCTCACTGCAATGCCAACTTCCATCGTGAAAAAATGATGCTTCAAAAAATGTCATTGGTCTGGGTATCAGTGACTTTTAGGTGACCCGTAAAGGCTGAAATGTTGACATTTCTACAACTATTTGGAAATACCTGGATACTGGCACAAAAGAGTGCATCAGCAGAGTGAGTAATTTGAATCAGTGATTTGCTATGGAAAACCCAGCTCAGTTAACACAGATTACCGGGTATCACCGTGCCAGCCAAGTTTTGTTAAGAGTCAAACTTTCCCAAACACAGTCTTCAGTGCTCTAACATCTCTCTTTCCATTAGGTTCAACATAGCAGGAGTCTAAACAGGCATGCCAGTGCATCTGTTTTATCTCTCAGTGTGATGGATGTGGGTGGGAGACATAGACAGGAACTCAGATCCCCCAAAAGACACTCTTATAACAACATCCGACCTTTCTGGTTAAACGCTATTCAAGAGTTCTGAGAAACTTTTAGCACAGGAGCTTGGAATATATGGAAAAAAAATAGCAGAGGACTAGGTATGCGCTCCACTTGGTAGATGACTAGTTCAAGTGCTGAACTTCAAATTCACAGCTGCATTTAAAGGAACTTATCAGTGTTGGCAAGTTTATACGACTTTAGGAATAGTTTTACAATTTGGGAAATACATTTATTTGCCTTCTTGCTGAGAGTAAGAGGACACAATCAATGTCTCTATAATAAATATGCCAAGCTATTACTAAGAGGCTGTTCGCTTATGATAAAGAGAAGCAGACTATAAACAGATAGCGTCATGTTTTTACACTTTAATTTTTCTTCTGTGTGTATTTTTCATCCGAAAATTGTCGCACATTTAAAAATAAGTATGACCTCAAGTTGTCTCACTCATATTCACGCACCGACTAAGAAACTTTAGATTTTCTTTGCTTTGTTGCATTCCTTAAAAGGCTTTAGAGAGTTATTTGACCCCTCAGAGCCACCGTAAATGCTAATGTCATCATCCAAAATTACATCTTCGTCTCCCAGCACAAAGCACTTCACGACAAACAAAGTTAAAAAAGATACAGAATTGAAACATAGGTTGTGGCAGGTGATTGAAGAGCTGCTTGGAATAATCTGAGGTTATAGGCTCTAAATGCAAAACAAAGGATGTTCTAAAGATTAGACAGTAGTGATTGTGCTCTGGGCAGCTACAGCAACACAATGGCTTCTGGCTAATGCCATTCATTTAAGACTACCGCTATCCAAGTGAAGAAGTGAAAGGAAAATGGCACTTTGGGACCAACTTTGACAAAAAAAAAGGACTGTAACTTGATATTCAGTGTGATTGGTAACACAAGTCAAGCAGATTTGAAGGGTCTACAAATTGATTTTCATATTATATGGAAATGGGTAGAAGTCCATCGCTGCCGGGAACAGTAGATGAAATGAATCTTAAACACAGCAGCTTGGTTTTGCAAGTATATTGTTTTTTTTTTTTAATGATGGAAGAATGAAACAAGACAGAAAGTAGCACTTTCCATTCATGAATAAAACCAATTCAGTGTCCAATCACATAGAAATGGAGGAAATTCTGAGTAGAAACTATCTAAATCTTTGCATCTGAAAACATCTTTTCTTCACGTAACCATGCTGAATGTGGGAGAGTAGGAAATGCTTTGAAAAACAAAGAGTTTACTTTGTGGTGTATTGCCAGCGCTACATGTTGCCGTTAGAAAAGCAGCGGTTTGCACATACCTGGAACCTCTTCCAGACCATAACTGGTGCTGTTGGGCTTGAATCGATCGGGTTGAACCTTCATGTTTGGACACAGGACATCTGAGGAGAGAGGATAATAGTTTAGTTTGACACGCTGTAAATCAGGATGTGATGATCTTTTGGGAGCACATGGTAGGCAAAGGACTGTTCAAACACTTTTCTTGGTAACCTCACTGTTAGAAACCATGTGTTGTTGGACAATAATCAATCATTCTGAAACTTTTTGAAAGTTCGGTGGATTTCTGAGGACTATGGTTAATGCTCCTCAGATCTCTGCAGGGTAAATCCAGAAACAGCTAGCTAGACTATCTGTCCAATC
>NC_045746.1:21174459-21175788 GCF_008692095.1 Etheostoma spectabile | reverse complement strand
GTTTTCTGTTGCACGACTAAAACAACCTTTGAACGTTCCACCAGAACAAGTTCCTTCCTGAGGCTATTTTTCAGCGGCACTGTTGCTCTGTCTGGCGCTTAGCACCACCCAAGACTATTGTGATTGGTTTAAAGAAATGCCAATAAACCAGAGCACATCTCTCTCCCATTCCAGAATGCTGTGTGGACTGGCCAGACCCTCCTCTGCAGTGGTGTGGTGGAAGGTCTCGCAATGCAAGACTATTGTTAACCCCACTGTTAGAAATCAGGTGTTGTTTTATGACACTAAGCAATCATTCTGAAATTTTTTGAAAGGACAAATGAAAAAGGTGTGAATTATTGGATTATTTTAGGAAATGGGGATCTCATTGTAACACCGCCTTTGGACTGATATTTGATCTGAAGAACACCGGCGCAGACAGGCTGCCCTCCATCTCTCCTGTCTGATGTCTGGGGGGTGGAGTGTGTGGCTCTACAAGAGCAGGAGGCCCCTCTGCATGCCCAAAGAGCAGTGACAGTTTTCTATTTCCACCCATTCATGTTGTTGACATTGAGAAAGGCAACACCGTCAGGTTGAGTTTTTATTGGCAGGGGGGGGGGTATTTTCTATTTGTGTCAAGATGTTTCACTACTGAAGAATGCAGATAAGGATCCCGTTTAGTTTATTAGATGTAAACATTAGAGTTGAGACTGACATCTTTAAAAGGATCAGTTCACGTAAATTTCCAAAACAAACATATTTTGACATTTCTTAGCAACATGACTGTAGGGAATGGCAATCTTGGTGGGTTCCCCACTCTGGTCCAGACTGAAATATCTCATGAACTATGACATAGATTGCCAAGGAATTTGTTAAGGACATCCATGTCCACCTTAGGCTGAATTTGAATGACTTTTGCTTTTCATCTAGCGCCATCATCAGGTCAAAAATTCACTTTATCCAATACTTTGTGTCATAACAAATTACAAGCAAAACCAACCCGTCACTCTATTGGTCCCCTATTGGTCAGTGACCCTCAGCATCTGATACCAAGGCACAAAGCTCTATTGAACATCTGTACGAGATGCATCAGGCATTCAACTAACTTCAATGTTAACCCATTGGTGGCAATGTTAGGCGCTTGGAGCAACTGCTCGACCGCAGTGCTGTGAGATGAGGGAGTATGAAGAGTGACAAAGTGTAGAGAGGATATTGGGGGGAATGGATGGGGGAATCAAACACAGGACTTTCACCCAAGAGACAGGAGATCGTTGCCCGCGTGTCAAGATTCTTAAACCCAACCGTCCCATTGTTCATTTCTTAAACCCAACCAACCCGTTGTTCTTTTCC
>NC_045746.1:21170585-21174443 GCF_008692095.1 Etheostoma spectabile | reverse complement strand
ATTGTTCATTTCTTAAACCCAACCAACCCGTTGTTCTTTTCCTAAACCCAACCGTCCCGTTGTTCTTTTCCTAAACCCCACCAACACGTTGTTCTTTTCCTAAACCCAACCAAATCGTTGTTCTTTTCCTAAACTCAACTGTCCCGTTGTTCTTTTCCTAAGCCCAACCAACCCGTTGTTCTTTTCCTAAACCCCACCAACTCGTTGTTCTTTTCCTAAGCCCAACTGTCCTGTTGTTCTTTTCCTAAGCCCAACTGTCCCATTGTTCTTTTCCTAAACCCAACCGACCTGTTGTTCTTTTCCTAAGCCCAACCGTCCCGTTTTTCTTTTCCTTAACCCAACCGACCCAATCTTCTTTTCCTAAACTAACCCGTTCTTCTTTTACTAAACCAACCCGTTCTTCTTAACCTAAATCTAACTAGTCCGCTGTATACGGCCGTCCCATTCTTCTTTTCCTAAATGCAACCCTTTGTTGTCCCAACCTACCCACGACCTTTTCCTTAACTTAACACGAATTATTCTGTGGAACCATCAAAGACTTTTAAGGGGCTGTGTCAATTTCTGGGAAATCTTCCATGGGCTCATCACGGAATTGCCGAAAATTCAGTGAAACTGCCACCAATTTTGAGTTAAGGGGCCGTGTTCTTTTCACGGAATTCGGTGAGATCAGGTTGACTTTTACCCAGGAGGCCGCAGGTGTGAGGAACAAAAAGTCAATGTTGACTTTTTTGAAGTTAACTTGCTGTACTTACATAATGCACTTAACCAACATATGTAGCCAACTGACTTATTTCAACCCAAACCAGGATATTTGCCTAAACCTAACCAATTATTTTAGTTTGAATTAACAATGTTAACCCCTTGTTAAATTGGACCAACTCGCACGTTGAAAAATGGGTACCCAGAGCATTAAACAGTGACGCCAAAGGGGACTGAGAATGGGTTAGGGAAATTTAATGATATTCCCATGAGCCTCAGTGGTCTAATGTGTGTATTGCTTCTTACCAACTGCTAGCATGCTAACACGCTAAACTAAGAAGGTGAACACGGTTAACATTATACCTGCCACATCAGCATGTTAGCATAATGATTGTAGCATTAAGCTCAATGCATTGCTGTGCCTTACAGAGCTGCTAGCATGGCTATAGACCCTTAGTCATGTCTAAATGTAGTTTCTCAATGTGAGCACAATAAACACAAGTTATATTACCTACATTGCATTTGAGTTTTGTAGGAAATCTGGGGAATCAAAAACCAAAACAATTAGCGTGTCTAGATCCCACAAGAGGCAAGTTAAAGGGCATGTTTCTGTCATTTGGGTGACCCACCCCTTTACAGCTGCATTAGGTAATGCTTTTATGTCTAAATATATTCCACTCATCAACCTAAATTAAATAGCAGGGCTGCAACAAAGAAAAATGTCCTATCCCCACTAATTGGCGTATTCGCACAAATTAAATCTCAGATCTATCGAGACAAATCTCATCAGTGTTTGAGAATAACTTTGATCTGCTCGCCTGCCTTCATTTTACAACTGACAAGGTGAATTTGAATAGAAGCTCCTCAGCCCGTCCCACATGGGAAGATACATTTTCACAGTGTTGATGAGGTACGGCAGCAAATCAGGATCCTGTCATCAGTTTGTAATCAATCTGTTCACAGGAACTTCTCATTAAACCTAGTATCAGCCTAACAATTTGTCCGTGTCGTAACTGTCAGCCCTAAATAATATCTGTGGCCCAAAATATCACAGTGAGACACTCCAACTTCCCCAACATATCAAGTATGTGTCAAACATCTACTATCAGACCCTGCAATTTGCTTAACTCACAGCTATAAAAACCATCCTGTCGGAGTGGATTTGTAACCTTTGTGGTGTCCATCATGAGGACAGCTTGGCTTGTTTTTTTGCTCCATTCAAAGCCCAGACCGCGCCTAATAAGAAAATCCAAGTAGCTCATTTAACTGTCAGCACTTGCATTCTTGTTATTAATGCTACACATGGTGTTAATATCCATTTCACATGATTTATTTCTAATTCCAGCCGTACAGTTTGACCTTGTTTGTGTCCGTCTTCAGTTTGTTTAGCACTGAAATTAAAAGGAGTCTTGTTTTTCTCGTCTGTCTTAAAGTCTTTTTGAAAGTGATAATTGAAGATCCCAACGAAAAGATACTTGGTTTTTATTGTTTACAAAACCAGCAAGTCTACCAAAAAGTACCAATCTGTGAATGAATGGAAGTGCGTCACTCTTTTTTTAAAAGGGAGTGTTTTCTCACAGCCCTGACACTTATGTAGCATGCTAGATAGCTGAGCTACTCCCTGCACTCGCCCTAGAGCTATAATTTAGGGATCCGGCTGTGAGTTAAAATGGAAGCAATGTCAAAACTGACTTTGGAAATGAATGTCTCAGACAGGTTCATGGTATCAGCACAAGCTTGAGCGCTACACACCTAACAACCACCATTTTATTTGCAGCCAGGACCTGATACATTTTTCACTTTTACTATTACCCGCATTACCTGTCAACATTGTGGCTGTTGCATTGTTTTAAATACACTGCAGTTGTTAGAAAAGAGCTTTAATATTAGAGTTCTCTTTTCACTGGGACCATGTAAGTTCATGTGTATGATGGTATGGTAAGCGAGGCCACACATGTTCTAATGAATCGGTGCAGCACATAATAAGGAGTGTCCATTTTAAACCTATAGGTTAAAAGGTGAACACATTCAACTAGGACACTGGAGAAGCTGCACTTGACCCACTTGAAACATTAGAGCTGTAATTTTCTGGGTGAAAATAACTCGCACTGCTCTGTGAGCCAGTTGTGCTGACCACTGATATACTTAGAGACTCACTCTGGAGGATTTGGGAGATTACAGAAAGAAAACAATGGAACTTTCTGTCTGCGTAAATTTAGCCTTCGGTTAGTTCTATATAGCTCTAAACTTGCATGCACGGCATATTTTACAATACATAACCTACATTACTAGTTGACAGATTGAAAATATATGGAGTCAAGGAGCAAGTTCACAGGTCGGTGGCTTTGAAATGACTCTCCATGCTTCTCCCTCGCACCAGTATCACTCTGAAAGATGATATGAGCAACTTATTCTCATGATCGTTTTCGTATGATATTGTACGGTAACGTATGCACAACAATTTTCATCATATCCTACAAAATTACGGGGACCGCCTGCGGGTCACATGGCGACCGGTCACATGATAGTTAAGGTCAGCGGTCTGTACAGTTCAAATTGAGCCGATAAAAGGTGACCATGACGACGGTACGGGGTTACCGTGACGGAGGTGGTCGTGAAAACGGCTGTTGCAGTTATGTTTAACCGACAAAAGGTGAGCCTGATGGGGCAACAGCACCAAAACGACTTGTTAAAATTACATAAAAGTTTGCAGTTTGGGTTAAAACACTGGTCCCCATGAGTGATACCTGGGACACAAACACCTGTTCCCCATTAACCCTCGTGTTTCTTCCCGTCAAAATTGAAAATCGACACTTTAGTTGACGCTTTTTGTCAATATTTTTAACTCGTCTTACGTTTTTGTCCCTTTTTTCAACACTTTTTTCATTTTTGTCACTTTCTTTGACGTTTAAAACTACTTAACACTACTTATTATCTTTAGTATTACAGTTATTTTTGGAATTTATGGTCAATGAACATCATTTACAGTAAATTCTACCTAATGTTTGAGTTAGAAAAGCAGAGATTAGGAATTATTTAGAATAAAATTAGGGACTGTATGTTGACCATATGTCAACTTTTACTCAATACTATTTCAAAACCACTAGTGCTAGAGAAATTGAATAAGACACCCCAAAATGAATGAAAGTAGAGATTTGT
>NC_045746.1:21166352-21170575 GCF_008692095.1 Etheostoma spectabile | reverse complement strand
GAGCGTTGTGTGGAATCAATCATGTTATTTTGGGTAATTAAAAATAACATTGATGTAGGAAAATGGGTCAGTTTGACTCAAACACAACATGAGGATTAACTTCTTCCAGGGCATGAACTCTACCCCCCCACCCCCCCACACACACACTTGAAAGCCCTAAGTTTCCCCAGATCTTCGCAGTCTCATACAGCAGCAACGAATGTGGTGCATACAGCAATTAACACCTGAAATTCTTGTAAATTAGAATGCGTTACTTTTTGTAGCTCTATGGGGCGGCTGTGGCTCAGTGGTTGAGCGGTTGCCTGCCAATCGGAGGGTTGGTGGTTCGATCCCCGCCCCTGCAGTCATTGTCGAAGTGTCCTTGGGCAAGACACTGAACCCCAAGTTGCCCCTGGTGCTGCGCATCGGAGTGTGAATGTGTGTGAATGTGTGTGAATGTTTATCTGATGAGCAGGTGGCACCTTGTACGGCAGCCCCGGCCACAGTGTATGAATGTGTGTGAATGGTGAATGTTCCCTGTAGATGTAAAAGCGCTTTGAGCAGTTGTTAAGACTGGAAAAGCGCTATATAAATACAGCACATTTACATGTACAAATGGTTCATGACAACAGCCTAAAAAAAGAATAACGCTGTCTGTCTGAATCAACACTTCCTTCAGAGGAAGTTTGCCATGTCAGACTTGACAAGTTAGAGCCAGATTCCTGTGAGAGTTGAGAGTTTGACTATGCTCATCTGTGTGCTAAACCATGTAATCATGTCTTCTCCCTTTTTGCATTTACTGTTTGCGGCTAAGACTCATGGCATCCTTTCCTTTCCTGTCTGGCTAATTTTAGGCAGGAATTTCTGTTGGAGTGCAAGGCATCCATCTTCTCCATGAAAACACTCACATGCAGATTTAATTCTCCATCTCTCCTCACAGCTAAAATAAAGTTGTATTTTCAAGTCCTTTTTTAGCTAATACATTTGGCTAAGTGAGCTACTTCCTAAGCCTTCCATAGCACACTGGTGGAAAAAACCACTGAGGTTAGCTTAAGACAAGCTTTCCAGTGCTAAACACCTCTGCACCAAAGCAGCAGTCAAAAAGGCAGCTACACCACAGAAATGTCTTGGGTGGAATCTACAAGCCAATTCCTGCAACAGCCCCCCCTTGTGCTCTTCATCTTCAGTCAGCTATGATCGCACTGTATGCATGTGCTCTTTGTGGTCGGGGTGGGGTTTCGTGGTTTGGGCCTTTCCTCCGCATAGCGCTTAAAAGGCTAAAATAAGAGTGTAATTTGATTAACTGCACGTTCAGGGTGAGGCAAGCTCTTCAGAGCGAGGCTTCAAACAGAAGCCATGTGGCATGCAGTGTGAGTAAATGTGTTGGCACTGGGCCCGACAGCGGACTTACTCTCACACAGCCTCCTCCGCAGCCGGCCTCTGATCTTGTCAATGGCATTGAAGTCTGTCACATGGAAGACGTGGGCATTCTTTGGCTCGGCGGCAATCTCCTCCAGCTCCACCTTCAGCGCCTCCCCGATGCCCACAGCAAACATCCTGATGCCAGCTTTGGCAGCCTCCTTCGAGGGCTCCAGAACATAATCCTGGCTTCGGCCGTCTGTGAGAAGGATGGCCACCTTCTGAATGCCTCTGGCTGCGGGCCGGGCTCCGTTCCGCTCCGTGAAGATATTGGTGGTGGTGTAGCTGATAGCATCCCCGGTCATTGTATTCCCCCCCAGGTAGCGTATGTTACTGGCAGCTCGCTTGACATCCTCCAGGGTCCTGTGTCTACCCAGGGTGAACTCCGTGGTGGGCCTGTCGCTGTAGCGAACCACGGCTACTCTCGTCTTGTCTGGCGCCACATCGAACGACTCGACGAGGTTGGCCACCCATTGCCTGATCTTCTCGAAATTCTCTTTTCCAACGCTGGATGAGGTATCCAGGATAAACGCCAAGTCATAGTGGACATTTTTACATCCTGTCAGAAGTAAATGCAGGAGGATTCAGTCACATACAGTAAATATAGGCTCTGCATAACGACAACATTCAACCTTAATGGTCTTACCTGCCCTCTGTGCTTCCACTCCCTCGCCGGAAAGAGTTGAGGCCAGGATGACCAAGACCAGGGTAATCCTAAATCCCAGTCGTAATTCCATCTCGGCCTTGGTTTTGGGTGTGTTTCGTTTAGCTTATTACCACCATCAAGCTGTCCAGTCTGTGGAAAGGTCAGTGGAAACATCAACAATACTGTGACATAGCCTCCAGCAGACGCTCCAGTCAGTCACTTTGTAAATCTCTGGATCTCTGAAGGGATCTGCAAGCTTTAATTATGGTTTACTTGTTTAATTTTTTTAGGGTTAGGACTCTAAATGGTATTGGTACACAAATGGTATTAATATTATTAAAAACAGAACTATACAACATTTTAGAATCTTAATCCCTGTTGCCAAGCTGTCCCCTGGCAAACAGGATCTGTGCTCATTTCTCTCCAACAGTGAAACCAAAGTGGATGAAGAACTTCCTGTAGTTTGGGGGGGGGGGTGGGGGGGCAGGCATTCTTCAAACGCTGCTGCCACATCTCGATATTGACAAGAGACTGGTGGCATGCTGATTTCAGATTGCTTTTGGCACTTTATGTGCAAAACAAACTGGGCCTCCGTTTCTCTATCTCACCCCCAGTTCTCTATCTCACCCCCCCCCCCCCTCCCCCCCCCCAGGTCCCAGTTCCCCCCCCCCCCCTCCCCCCCCCAGGGTCCAGTATGTCTATTGTCCCCTGTTTAAATTTCTTTCTGGTATGGAAGCTGGCAGGAAATGTTCTCCACTCTCAGGACGTGATAATTGAAATATACATCTCTGTACAGCAGCAACACTCAAGCCAGAGAAAGCTGGACTCACCAAAGATTGTTGGAAGTTGCTGCCCAACTTTTTCAATTACTATTAATTTTTTTTTACCATCTCCACCCAAAAGACAGTGAAAGTTGTTCTGATGCTGCACTGAATGCTTTCTGCAGACCGTAATGTTTGAAATGCACGCTGGCATCTCTAGTTGCCATCTGAAGCTAAGATACATTTGATAATCACTATTATTGTTTATTAATTTTTTTATTCTCTTAGTTTTCCTTTTTCATTGTATTTTATTAACTTATCTGTTTGTATTTATCATGTTTTAATTTCTGAATACATTTACATTTTTCATACGGAAATAAAAGTATTAAAATGTTTATAATTTTTGAGAAAATGAAAAATAAAAGGCTACTTGGTAAGTAACTTTACATATTTGGATGAGTTTACAGAAGAATTATGATAGAGGTTAAATAATGAGTTATAGAGAAGGGTTGAGATTGAGTGCATACTTCCTCCCACTCCTTTTGGGACATGTTCGTCATTCATGTACCTCTATCCTTTCTTTTTTTGTGTAATGCTCTTATTTTCTCTAAGATCTTTAGAATAAATTTCCATCAATCCATCTATTACAAAAACTTTGTGCAGTTTTGATCCACCAGCATGTTACAAAGAGCAGATGAGTCTGTCTCTGTTATTTTCATTTCTGAAGCTGTTGTGCCTGGATGCAAGTGTGTAGCGGACATGGGGTACAGGGGACATGCCCCCCCACTTTCCATATTGGTGCCCTCGGTCCTCCATACAACACTTCCGAGTTGATTTGAACGCACATTACTCAGGTTGTGTCAGTTGACTGATTGACTCATAGTAAAATAATGTCTAATTAAAATATATAAAAAAAGGGAAAGGAGGAAAACTCATTTAAAAATGCAATATTTAAGATCAGAGTATTTGATGGAATAGTGGCAATGGACTGTGCCAGAAGCCACCAAATTTGTAGCCTGGAAATCCAGACCCAAATCCAAAAGGATTAAGGGTCTGGCATCAAGTAAGTCACCCATCATCCCTAGGGGCGGCACCAAGCGTACATTTGAAAATCACACAGCACAGAATATAAATAGAACTGAAATACTAAGATACAATATACATACAGTATATACAATATACATCTGGCCCCTCCTATATCAGATACACAGATGTGATTGGTGCAGCTTGCTCTGGCCCCTCCTATATCAGATACACTGATGTAATTGGTGCAGCTCGGCTACAAGTGCATAGTTAATGAGCAGTATTACTTGATGCCAGAGGAACTCGCTAAGCAAATTCAAATTGTGCTTGAGCTCTGGATTTCCAGGGTGCCAAATTAGGGCTATTATGGCCAAAAATTAACTTCAGGCCCCCCC
>NC_045746.1:21163884-21166342 GCF_008692095.1 Etheostoma spectabile | reverse complement strand
GACACTAAAGCAGTAACACGGTCTATGGAAATTGTCATTGATGTGTTTCCATCAATCAAAAATGAATCTGCAATTAGGAGAGACAAATGGGAGAAGATCTTTCAATAAACAATCCGTCACTTTCTACGCCCCTGCCTGGGTGGCCCTGACAGAAACACTGTATATAATACTGCATATAAACACAACACTATTCTTGCTCTTATTGTACACCAGTGGTTGCAATGCCTGCCTTCAGGGCTGATGTGTGACTGACCGTAGCCATAACATGGACTCATCCCGACTGGTGGAGTGAGCCGTTGCGGGGGGTCACTGGGGGAGGTTGAGGAAAGTCTGAGTTATGCACATCTTGGAAAGCAATAATACCGGTCCCCTTGTGTTTTCTGAAAAGTTCTTCACCATCATTCACCTCCTTTCAGTGCTCTCTGACATTTACATTGAATTAGTCTGTTGATGTATTTGGTTTCCAGAGTCGAATGGCATCCAAAGCTACAGGCTGTTGGGGAGAATGTGCTTAATGGAATTGGGGAAATACAGTTATTCGCTTTTTTTGGCTTGTTGAACGTTGGGTGAGAGGATTGATACTGCTCTCGCGTCGTGAGAACACTGCTGATCTTTCTCATCTAACTCTCGGCAAGAAAGCTTGGATGTTTATTTTCCGAGAAGTCAAGCTAATCCTATAATTGGGATGTATTAAATAATATGAATAAGAGCTTAGCAGCTGTGTGATCCAATTGCACTACGCTGAGTCAATAATCATTTAATCATTGTTATTTATAGAGCACTTTTTTGCTGTAAAATCCAAGTTACAAAGTAAGTAACAATAAAAATACATCAGGTTTTCAAAACAAAACAAATCAAATTTGTTGTGTAAAAGCCTGTATAGTTTGTTTTGAAAACATTTAAAAAGAATAAAAGAGGTTCAAGCTCAAATAAAATCAGGAAAGGGATAAAAGGAGACCACTGACACAGCTGTGACACACTGTGTTATTAACAGATATTATACATCATGCAGATATTGTTATGTCATTAGTCGGATGTCCTTCTTTTCGGGCCGATGTCCATCACCTTTTGCTTTCTTTGTGTTGTCATTTTAAAGAGCTTATATTCTGCTCATTTTCAAGTTCATAATTGTATTTAGAGCTGTACCAGAATATGTTTATGGAGTTTCATTTGTAAAAAACTATAATTTTGCTGCAGCTCCTCTTTTCACCCTGTGTGTTGAGCTCTCTGTTTTAGCTACAGAGTGAGGCATCTCACTTCTGTCCCATCTTTGTTGGGAGTTGAACATGCTCCATACCTAGGACTACTAGCCAGTCAGAAGCAGAGTATGAGGGCGTGCTACGCTAGCAGCTAGGCAAGCATTATAACGTGTGTAGACTACGACTACAGAGCTGTTTGAAGCAGTTTGTGAACAGTGTTTTCTGTTGGCAATGGTAAGTCCCTTGGGGGGGGACTTTGGTCTTTTTCACTTTGTAAACCTATAGCATGCACAAAAATATATATATATATATATATATATATATATATATATATATATATATATATATATATATATATATATATATATAACCCAATAAGAAAAGGGAAAAGCTGATGTGTTATTTAATGAAATTTAGATGTTACCTTTAGACTAGTTGGGACGGTTGGGGAGAGTTCTAGCCCGACTGGGCTGGAGCTCTCTTTACCTCGTCTCTCTTAGTCCTGCTGTAATAGTTTTAGACATGCAGGGGACTTATTTTGATACACTGAGCTCCTCTCTCCTCTATCTTTCCATCTCTTCATTTATGTGCATCCATGTCCCAGAAATGCTTGTTATTAACCTAGCTCTGGGGAGTCATTCCCCGGAGTCCTTATGTTCTTTTTTCCCCAGCATGCTCCCTTGGATCAGGGAGGCTCCAAAATCATGGTAGCAGCTGTCGCCATGGTCCCGCTACACGTTCTGTGATGCCATGTTCAACTGCTACACTGCAGTGCCCCGCTACGTCCTGCTGTGCCTTGTAATGCCGCACAGCGTCCTGCTATGCCATGAACTACTACAAAGAACTGCTACAAACTACTATTTTTTTCTATTTTTGTTATTGCCACTCTTCATTCTAACCCCAACCGGCCCGTCAGACACCGCCTACCAAGAGCCTGGGTCTGACCGAGGTTTCTGCCTAAAAGGAAGTTTTTCCTCGCCACTGTCGCACTGTTGCTTGCTCTGGAGGAAACTACTAGAACTGTTGGGTCCTTGTAAATTCTGGAGTGTGGTCTATCTGTAAAGTGTCTTGAGATAACTCTTGTTATGAATTGATACTATAAATAAAATTGAATTGAATTGAATGGAACTAGTCTATATTGACAACGCATTATTTTCTTGAATTCCCCGGGATGTCCCCTTTTTCGTCCGGATGTGCTTTCTTTGTGTTGGCGTTCTAACCTCCGGTGGATTTCTGAGGACTGTGGTTACCTGCTCCTC
>NC_045746.1:21158177-21163874 GCF_008692095.1 Etheostoma spectabile | reverse complement strand
AGGGTAAATCCAGACAGCTAGCTAGACTATCTGTCCAATCTGAGTTTTCTGTCAAACGACTAAAACTACTTTTTCCGCATGTTCCACCGAAACAAGGTCCTTCCTGTGGCTCCTTCCGGTTCTTAGCGCCGCACAAGGCGATTGTGATTGGTTTAAAGAATTGCCATTAACCCTGAGCAGGTTTTTCTCCCATCCCGGAATGCTGTGTGGACTATCCAGACCCTCCTCCGCAGCGCTGTGGAGGAAGGTCTGGCAATGCGAGACTATTCTGTCATCAGCTAATGCACACAGTATTTATTCCTGTTTTAAAAGTTAAATATCTTGTCATGTATAAAGCTCAATAGAATGCCAGGGGCTAAAATGGAGTTTAAGTATGTGGAGGTAATACGTGTCATAATTACCGTGAGTGTATGCTCGTATGATTTAGAAATAGAAAGTGATTCCAGGAAATGGTCCTTTTAATACCTCCACACTGTTGACTGGGGCCTTGCCTTTTCTAGCCTGCGAAATAGAGAGTGCATTATTTCCTGTGGGTGAAGCAAAGTGCTCTGGCGTCTACGCACAGCTGTCCTTATCTGATTCTTCCACTGAGCTATTCATGCTTCTAGGTTTCACTGGTGCCATTAATAAGCGGAGTAGCCACGCCACCTGAATCACTTTAATTGCACCAATTTAATATTCAGCCCAGTGAGACTCCGATGATAAAAAAAAGTCTCAACCGCCCATTGAAAGCAGCTGAACATGATATGAATTCATAATCCTGATCTAGACTGATCTTTTGAAATGGGGGGACGAAATGAATGACACGCCAATAAATATGTCATTGACGAAAGGGCTAAAATCCACCATAGGTCGGGGCGGAGTATGGGTAAAACACAGGATGTTCACCCAGGAGACCGGGGATTGGGTTCAACATGTCATGTTTCCTAAACTCAACCGTCAATTTCTTCTTTTCGTGAAGCAAACCCTGTTCTTCTATTCCTATTCTCACCTGTACCGTTCTTCTCACGAGATCTCGTTCTTCTCACGATAACACGGCAAGTGGCATGTATGTGTATGCCCGCTGTATACAGTGTAGACATACACCCAGATAGCTCCAAATGCGTACAGATAACACGTCCCTTTGCTTAAGAAAGTCGTGCATATTTACACTTTCTGATTTGTCTCTCTTTAATGTCTGATTACATTTGAATAAATGTGCTGTATGTCTCTCCCAGTGCCGCGTTAAATGAGTCTGCAGTTTTACAAGCAGGTACACTATACGAGGGTAAAGCTAAAAACAAGCTGCTTTGACTCAACATCTGAACCTGGGGCCAGATTCCTTACAAACTGGGGCTTTGTGTCATCACGCCTGTTTCCACTTCCTCTCTCAATGGCAGACCTGGGACTGCGATGTAGATGTCTATAACAGCAGCACCCCTTTTGTCATTCACAAGATGTAAAAAACAGAAACTGATGTTTTTTTTCTTCCATGTGCAACCCAAGAAAAAGAGGGGGGAAAGGGGGTTCTCTGATAGAGCTGAACAGCATGTGCACAGAAATATAACCTTCTGCCAACAATTCAAAACTGCAAAAGACTAAAGAAGTATTTTACAGTCATTTTTTAGAGAAAGACAGCAAAAATAGATGATTTTATGATGGAGCTGGGCTAACGTAATCCATTTTCCAGTCAATCTTTGTTTGTGTAATCTAATATCAAATCGTAAAATCCAGAATTCAATCTTTTAAGGTATGCCTTTTCACCATGGATGTTTCCTTTTAAAGTACTTTTGGGTGTCACTTCCTAAAGTAAACATTAACCTGGTGCATTATAAAACATATTAAAGGATTGCTTCTTGCTTGTACAATTAACAATCACAAGTTCTCTGAGAATCTCCTTTATAACCAAACAAAATGTGTATTGTAAATTTCGCTAACCTAATCAACATAGAATAAAAAAAAAGAAATCATTGGGCGATACCCAGCCCTGTTTCATGATGCTCGTTTCTTTCTTACCTGGCCTGTCACTTGTCAGTCAACGTCACTGTGGTGTCTCTCTCTCTCTCTCTCTCTCTCTCTCTCTCTGCCTCCAGCAGTCACACCCGGAATCAGCACCGGGGCAGCATCATTATCTGTTGATAATGATCCAAAAATATCTCCGCTGCACACGCCAAAAAAAAAGAAAAAAGAATCAAGATGAGATAACCATTTCATCCAGGGTGACAATCCAGTGCACGGTGTTGTTGAACAGTGAGTTGAGTGAGCTTCAGAAACTTTGTGGATGGGTTTGGACAGAGTGGGAGGGAACAGCCTGAAGGGAAAGTGTAGGGTTTCACCATGGAGTGTGTGGGGGGGGGGGGGGGGGGGGGGGGAGGAGAAATGAATTGCTTCTACTGTTCTTCACTGGGCTGCACTCGCACATAAAAAGGGCTGAGAGGCGCACCCAATTATAGACACAAACTTTCGGATATTTGGGCCTTTATTTTCCCCTCTTCCTTTCTGGCTGCACCCATGTGAAGTGTTGCCCTCGAAGGAAAAAGAAAAAAAAGAAAAGAAAAAAAAGGCATGGCTTCTTGGCAACCGCCTCAACTGTCCGGCCTTTGCCACGGTGATGGCCACAGCGGAGCCGCCCTGAGGGCTGGTGGTAGTGGGCCGGGCCGCGTTTGGCTTCAACAAGCCACACACTTGTGGACGAGGGCTGTATTTAAGTTGGGGAATGATTACAGAACACTGGTGCTCGCGGCCCGGGGTTCAGCGTGTGTCCCTGCTCTGCTTCCAGCACAGCTCTGTGATCTATATTACTTGCTGTTATGACAACTTAACAATCCTGCCAGACCGCACATCTTTCTTCAGCTTTATTTACATATTCATAACATAAATATGTAATTTATAACATATGAAATGTATATGTGTATGTGTGTGTATATATATATATACTGTGTGTACATACATATACAGACTGAGCCATGGATTCCAAATATGATTTTTGCCAATTTAAAAGATAATTTTTCAACCAAAGATAGTCTCAGTTAGCCGTCGGTTGTCATACAGACGGACATAGATTGTATATATATATATATATATATATATACTGTATATATATTCTTTATTTGCTTCAGTAGTTTCTGTTCCTCTTGGCTCATCTTAAGCTTTTTGTTATTCGACTTTCCCCATTACTTCAATTCTACTTGGTTATTCCTGTGGCGCCCTAATTTCCCCAGAGATGATGCAAGTTTTATTTTTATTTATTATACATTTATTTATTATAAGTGATTATTTATGTACAGCAAGTAAACACACACACACACACACACACACACACACACACACACACAAGTAGGGCATCTGTTGGATTTTAACAATTGGGATTCCAATTTCAAGTCTTCCTTTCTATTCCGGTTGATTTCAATTCTCGATTCCGATTCTTTGATGGGTGGAGTTGAAACGGGTCACGTGCCTATTTTCACAAAAAAGAGAGGTTTGATTTTGATTCAGTGGTGGTTTGCAGTTTTACAGGGCTTTTCCAATGTAAAATAAAGCCACACTAGAGCTATCTGCAGTGATAGATGGGTCAGTTTTCCGACCTGCAAATCTATTTTTTGATTGGATGTCCACATTTAGAGGACGACTGTAATTTACATTTCGGTGTTCCCTGATGTCCTCCTCATGTGTGGTCACGCTGCCTGGAACCAGAGGAAGCTGCAGTGTCTGGCAGCATTGTCTGAAGTCCTCCGCCTTACAAGTCTCATGCTGGCACCTCTCTCTTGAGATTTCTCTTCTTTGAAGCGCTCCAACAGCTGTCGCCGCGTGCTTCCACTGCATTAGAAAATCCATCCATATCTGCCGTGGAGCTGTTGAGGCACCAAAAATGTTCTAAAACACAGTGTCAATATTTGAATGTCATGGACAACAAACAAGTAAGCCATTACATCCAGGCATAATTGCAGTGCCTTTGTAGCCAAGGAGAGTGAGCGCGGGCCAGGCTATGTATGGGCTCCGCGTGAAGTGGACGGGACACTTCGGGGCAGATGCACGTTATGAGGGACGGTGTCAGTCTGAGCAAGCGTCTGTCGCCTCATGTGAAAAGGGTCTAAAGTGGTAACCAGCTTGTAGGGTGAGCAAGAGGCTGCGAGCGACATGTAGTGTTGGAGAAAGCCATCTGTCATCCGACTGACAGCCAGCTTTCAAACGCCCACGTCAGATAGAGGCCCTTCTTCCAAAATCTGTTTGACACATTCATGTGTGAATCAGTGTTGAAACTAGAGCTCGACCGATAAAGGATTGTTAAAACCGATACGATACAAATATTTGGTTAATAAAAAATCTGATATGCCGATATATCTGCCAATATACAATACAAAATAATCCAAGAACACAGTTATTTCCCTAACAGTAGTTATTTACAGTTATTTATGAGTTCTCACTAAAATAGTTTTATTTGTTTCATTGTCACAACAGATGTAGTAGATCACCCTCTGGTGGACAAACTATGTAACACCAATACTCTGTTTTTACATTATTTTTTAAATATTTCATTTATCAGATTCATGTATTTGTCATTATAAGGATGCTGATGAATCCTATATAATGATGATTTAAAAAAATAAAACAAAATGATAAATGCCAATACTGATAGTTTGGGAAATGCCTAATATCGGCCGACAATATGGGCCCGCCGATATATCGGTCGTGCTCTAGTTGAAACAGATTAAACCCTTCTTTGCTTTAAAGCTAGAGCTTAGATTCAACCATTAAAGGTCCCATGTTGAAAAAAACAAACAGAGAATTTATGTCTTTATTTTATTAACAAGCGAGTTTCACTGAAAAGTGAAGCCAATGCGGAACCTGCCTTCTATCTAACGTCCACCAGGGGGCAAAAAGAATTCAGTCTCTATAGAGAGGCGAATTCCCGCCATGGGACCTTAAATTGGAAAAATATGAACGGTAGTTCATAGAAGTTTAGTTTTATCAAAGATTGAGTATAGAGAGGCGAAGTTTACGGTGGACCTCGTGGGACCAGAAAAAACATCTAGAAACGTGTAACTAGACATGAACAGATTTCCCCAACATTAGTTATTTATGAGTTCTCACTAAAATAATATGATAATAACTTGTTTTGTTGTTGCAACAGAACAGGGGAACATAAAATACATTAAATTTCTGATGAATAAAATGTATAAAAATACAAACAAGATTTGAAACTTAAAGTCCTTTGAACATAAACACATTAACAAAAAAAAAAAAGAAATTGGAGGGGACGTTGTAGAGCGCCCTCTGGGGGACAGACCATGCAACGCCAACACTCAAAACATGGTTGGCCGTCTGTTTTTAATTTAAATTTTAAATATTCATTTATCAGAATCCTTTATTTGCCATTATAAATGCTTACGATGAATGAAGATAAATAAAGGTTGTTTTTTTTATCAGCCATTATAAATGCCAATACCAATAGTTCAGGAAATGCCTAATGTCGGCCCGCCGATACATCGGTCGGGCTCTACTTTGAATGACTCAATACAGAGGAATGAATAAACCGAGCAGGGTATAACGACACAGACAGTGAGATCATGAGGGGCTATTTTTGGCCACGCTAATGTTACCTGTCTGGCTAATGACCAAAGGTCAGGTCAAGCATTATTCTAGGGGGACATTGAGCATCAGCCAAATTTCCCAGAGTGCAGAGCATTGTGGGTGGGGGGGGGGGCATTAAACAACAAC
>NC_045746.1:21134023-21158167 GCF_008692095.1 Etheostoma spectabile | reverse complement strand
TTGCTGCTTTTTTCTAAGCCAGAAATGAACCAACGACTACTAATAATTAGCCCTGTTTTAAACATGACAAGCAGAAAACTCTTTTATTATCAATGGGTTATATGATATAAAATGTATACATATGCATCATAGCATTCAACTGAAAATAACAAGGATGTTCATTAGCTGCTGGTCAATCAGTAACTAGTCTGGATCAATGGAAGTACATTTCCAGGAAAAAGCCTGACATCCAGCCCCTCGCCCTGTGTGTGTTGCCGTTCTCAAAATCCCTTCACTACGGGACGCAACAACAGCCTTGGAGGTAGCATGCTGAAAATGGCAAGTTTAAAAAAACATTTGGATTGAAATATGTTTACGGCATTTACTATTACGCCTGCACGATTCGGGCAAAAAAAATGAATCCGGATTTTTTTTTTTTTTTTAGCTTAGAATTGATATCAGGATTCTCTGGCAGGATTTTTTTTTTTTTTTCACGAAGGGTATTGTTTATTCCACACATGAACAAAGCGAAACAAATTGGCAGAACCAAACAGATTTTATTTTGATACCTACAGCACATTGTGCATCACCACAGGCCTGTAAACATAGAGGCCTCCGTGAAGAGAAGGGAGAGCTTGGAGCACTTTAAATCTAGTTTATACAGTCTATGTGTAAAACTCACAGAAGAAAGTAGTGGTGTTTGTGATGCGTCGGCTCCTAAAATGAAATGAGATTTAAAAAAATTGTATATATAATATATACTGTAAAAAAAACTAAGTTGTAAAAACAAAATTGTGAACACAGGCCTATTTACTCTCCGACTTACTAACTGGGACGTTCTGGGTCCGATTGTTGGGATTGCTGTGGACGGAGTACACATGTCGATAAGATAAGACGGTGAGAACAAATGCCATTCAACCATGTATCTAGCTCGTTGAAATAGCTCAGGTTACCGTATTCTTCTGTTACTTCATTTAAAATTGTATGCGACTGTTTTGCAGAGCCATGGTCGCTGCATCCAGAGCTCCGTGCCCACCGAGATGATTGGGATTGGTTTTCTTTTCCTTCCTATAGAACGTATATCTGGGGGGGGGAGCCAGCGATGCGAGACTAATCACTAAGTGTCTGTTAAATAACTGATCATACCAACTCTTTATTTCTCTGAGGACTTTGCATGCAGTTTCATTATCTGGGCTCACCCGTAGTGATTTACCTCTCCCTGGGGTGTGCCAGCAGCCTTTGCTTTGTGCGCGGTCTGCTTCACCTAATTGAATCAGTGCGTACTCTGATCAGGGGAATAGCTTTGGGAAATGGGACAATCCATAACTTAGAGTCACCTGGCACACACTTGTATGAAATGTTGCACATCCATTTATTTATTTTCTATTTCGGGAACACCGGGGAAAAGTCCATTAATAAACTTGAAATCAGTCTGGCTTTGCGCCAGCGATATTAGGTTAGTGAAAACACACCTCCTCAGGGATTTCACGACAATACGCTATGTGGCTTTTCATTTAAAAAGTTCATGCAAAACATGTATATACATACACTGTATACATCTCAATGTTGCAGACTGAGCTGTTGTTGTTGTGTGTGTAAAGCAGTTCACAATGGCACAGCTTTAGAAAGCATTTTCTGGGTTCAACGTGGGTTTTTCACCTGCCAAGTAAATTATCTTTGAAATTCTTTATAAGGATAACCCTTTGAGATGTACCATCCCGTTTTCGAAGAGGGTCCTGAACAAGATACCACAAAAAACATTGCACATATACAAACAAGATAAGCGAAACAAAACAGACACAAATTACCAAACAACCAAAAGTTACATTATTTGGTTCTATGTATTTTTCACATCACTGGTTAGTAGACTTCCAAACTGGGATACTGGCTCTCCTCATGACACGATAGCATCTCGAAGCATGACATCATTTCACAAAGTCCTGAGCTGCCAAAGTGAAAGATCCAATGTGATAACAGTCTGAGTCTTTCCAGAGCGACTGTGATCAAGGCTTTTTCCTCTTTAAGCTCCAGTATAGGGCTGGTGTACTGAATTTGATTCTTTTTCTGTACCGGCCAAAATGCCAAATTGTAAGAAGTATAAAAAAAAACGCCAAATAATACCAAATTGCAATACCTGAGAGGTCAATTTCCTTAGCGTCAGTGAGCCAATAAGCATGCAGCATGCTTCTACTCTTACACGTTGTAGAGACATCAGGAAAACCTGCACACAGACGGGCCTCACCTGGTAGGCGCTGACAATTAAATAAAAAGAGTTGTGTTGTAATGAGTAATGTTGTATTTTATTTACATATATATACTGGTTAATGTGGCTCGGGAAAGGGAAGTTTGGGGTCCCCTGATGGAGCTGCTTCAAAACCTGACACCGGCTGAGCGGACAAAGATGGATGGATAGACAGATGGATGGATGGATGGATGGATGGATGCATGGATGGATGGATGGATGGATGGATGGCTGGATGGATGCATGGATGGATGGATGGATGGATGGATGGATGGATGGATGGATGGATGGATGGATGGATTGATGGATTGATGGATAGATGGATGGATGGACGCATGGATGGATGGACAGATGGATGGATGCATGGATGGATGGATGGATGGATGCATGGATGCATGGATGCATGGATGCATGGATGGATGGATGGATGGATGCATGGATGGATGGATGGGATTTCCTAAACTTAGTGTTGAAAAAAGTATCATTCAGGAACCAGTCTCAAAGTATCGGTACTGGTATCGAAACCTTTTGAGCGACACCCAGCCCTACTCCCTTTAGAAGCACTTGTCTTCACACCGTTGAGTGTGTGTTCACCGCTCCCGCCTTCAGTGGGTTTCTGATTCAGAGTGCATCTTGCAGTTTGCTGACTGACACGTCCGTGATCCCAGGAGGCTGCAGGAGGCTCTTTGATGCCTTTTCCAGGATGCGGCAGGACTCTCGGAGCCCTCTCCCTCTCCGCCCGCTGCCCTTTGCTTTGGACACCTTGGGCCGGCTTGCCTTTATCTGCACATAATCCCCCTGTTGGCGTGTTTGAGTTGCACTGATCCTCTACTAGGCATTGTGCTCTCTGCAGCCTCAGCCTCCTCTTCCCCACCTCTTCCTGGAGGGTGCTGGGGTTCTGGCGTGCCACCTCTGCGCCACGTGCGGCCAGAGCTTTAACTCGGAGAGAGAGTAAAGGAGGGGCAGGCTTGCTGCACATGGGAGCTGGCGTACCTCGACACACCACATCCTCCAGAGGCCAGCGTCCGTTGTGCTCTACGGGGACGGAGCGTGTCAGCTGGGGCCGCAAGGATGGGTTTTGCTTTTGGGCTTTGAGGGGCTCAGTGGAAACAGAAGGGCCGGCTGGAGCTTTTACCAATCTCTGCCTCACACAGGATTTCACCTTCCTTGTACGGGGCTCGTTCGCCGTCACATCTAGCCTACAGGAAGCAGGTTTGGCTTCCTGCTGGATAAACAGAAGTTTTTGCCTCTGAGCCTCCCTCACCTCCTCCGGCAGCTCCAGCGGGGTGAGTTTCAGCGGTCGCCTGACTGGCTGACTCTGGGCCTCCCTGTCCGCGTCAGGCCTGGGCGCCTCGGGCAGCAACACGACCGACTGTGCCGTGCCCTCCCGGGTCGGCGAGCAGACCACGAGCTGACCCGCGGTCTCCTTCCCGTGGGTCGCTGACAGATGGAGGCCAGGTGTTTTAGAGCTGCGGCCATTTTTAGCTGCCAGTCTGAGGTTTTGACCGTTCAGATGCAACATGGTATTTTTAACTTGGATGGTCAACATTTCTCCTCTCTGGGGAGCCCCCTGCACAAAAGAGACATCAGTGACTTGTATCAATATCACTGAAAGAATAACAAGGCCTCTGTTTCTGCATAGAAATCGGTTTTTCATACTGCAAAATGAAAAAGCATAAAGCATAAAGGACTATTATCAAGATGAATAATGTTAGTACCACTTTGTAACAAGGTATATTCTATGAAAGGCTTCAGTACCAGGTACTGAAAAATCCCCTTGTCCTCTTTTTAATATTTACTACTTTTAATCATTTTTATTTTATTTTTGCATTGTTACTTTTAATAATAACTACTAATTTAAATTTAAAACTGCAGACCACTTAGCTTATTTAAAATTTCTAAGTCATCAATAAAGGGTCATATGGACTTCCTAAAAACCATTATCTGCAGTTATAAATATTATTGTGTATTGTTATTATGTAATTATTAAATAGTTAACTCGCTACAATCAGCCCTCAAGTCTTGTTAACCAATTTGTTTTGGACCAAACCTGGAGGTCTGCACCCCCCCTACTAATGGTCTTGAGATGGATCATCATCATCATCATCATCATCATCATCGTCGTCATCAACATCATCATCATTATCATCATGACCCAAGTCTGGGTCCAGGATGCAATAAGAAAAATTAAATATTGTACAAACACATCTTTAATCTTTTTTTTTCTTTTCCTAAAGCAGTTTTACGCCTTCAGGTCTCCAAATGATTCAAGCAAAAGAAATTTGAGAGCAAAATATCACTTTTTAAATAAATTAACTGCACACAAGAGAGTCAGGAGGAACCATAGACCCAATCACAATATTTTCTTACCATAACGTCCGGGTAGAAGACCCCTGCGTCCTGACATTAACTGCGCGGAGCAAGTACTAAGAAGACCTGGATGTTCTCTCATCTCGTTTATCTAAAATGCGTGTTAGATGTTTTCATTTCTCAACACTTTCATTAACGTCGGGTTGGAGACCCAATTTATCCATTGGGTCACAGACTACAGAAAATGACGCCACCCGAACAAGCAGTCAGTCCGCCTGTCGGTGAGCTGTTCTGCCCTACAGAGGCCAGAGTGTGGAACTCAGAAAAATGACTTAATTTTGAAGGAGTCCATCCAGATGAATTGTAGGTAGGACACGGGAAATCTGGCAATTAGATGCAGTGTATCTACATAAAAAACATTGAGCTCAAACTTGACTTATGAAATCTATTTTAACGTTACTGTACTCTACCTTTGTATTGTCTGCAACAAGTGAAAGGTCACACCAAGGCAAAAGGCAGCAACTTCCAACTGATCATTATTTGGTTGCTGATCACCATGTACGAAATCATTATAGTAACTATCTATCTATCTATAAAATGTAGGGATCATGGGCTGTATGTCTGATGATTTACAATTACTTATAGATATACATTTACTTTACTTATAACTATCCTATGGAGCCACCCTGGTGTCAGCTGACAATTTTTTTTTATTGTGTGCACAGAATACAGATCTGCTACCTCGGTTTAATAAACTGTGCGCGGATTCATAATCCACGCTCGGTTTTGTAAACGTCAGCAAAGTAGAAAAGATATTGACAGTTTCAGACTTTTGGGATCAATTACTCTATAGCAAAATGATAATAAATCACAAATGACTTTGATTATATACATATATATATACATATCTATATATCCAAAATGTAACACTATATCTGTCCTCATATACTGATATGGGCCAGCCCTAGGTTGAACAGTCCCTTGTAGGACTGCTTGTGATGAATTAAAGAGCTATAGCCTAAAACATAAAGTCGAGGGATGTCGGACACAACCCAAAGTTGCTCTCGCAAATTGTAATATTTGCTTGTTACTGTTTTATAAATCATTAAATTATTAATGTTACCATTAGTTACACCAACATACTCTGGACCATCAGGACTAAGCTCCGGACCTGGGGCAACAGAGCCTTTTCAGCAGCCCCACCCACCGTCTGGAACGCCCTCCCCCACCACATCACACAGACACGCACCCTCCCATCCTTCAATCGGGCCCTCAAACTCACCGCTTCCAACTTGCCTTTTCCTAACAGACGTTCCCAGAGTTTCCCTCATTCCCACTGCCCACCTCTCCTGCTTTGCCTATGCCACATGCACCTATGTGTTTACCTTTTCTTTTTGGTCTGTCAAGTAACCTTGTCTACGTACCTTGTGTGTGTGTGTAGACAAGCACTATCAAAAATAAAAGGATTATTACTCATAAACCCTTCATATATAAAGTAATCTGTGTTAGGAAGTGATACCAAAACCTCTCTGAGACAGAGAATACTACAATGTGGCAACTGTTGCATCGTTTACGACCTCTTACAACTACAAAAATACAGAGGTTAAATAATATTTACATCACTTCTTTTATCAAAACCAACTGCAAGGGTAATTTGCTTGAAGCAGTTGCTTTAGACAAGGTCCCTGAAGAAGGCCGAGTCAGTCCTGGCCGACCTCAGTCACCCCCTGAACAGCTGCTTCATCTTGTTGCCGTCTGGCCGCAGATTCAGTCTGCCTAAATGCAGGACAAACAGACACAAAAACTCTTTTGTCCCTGCTGCTATAGGCTTTTTTAATAAGTCAATGTGAGGTGTGGTCTTCCGTGTAGTACGTATTTATTTTGTCTCTAGATGTATGGCTGTTGTGTTGTATAACCTGTGTGTTACATGCTGCTGCACAACAAGTTGCCCCTCGGGGATAATAAAGACTCCTTGAACCTTGAACCTTGAACCTTACATACTGTATTTCATGCATGTTCCCTCACATTCACTATGTGTCCCTCAAACTAATGACTGAGCAATCTCAAACTAGAAAACTAGTATACTCACAGGTTTGGCAAACATCTCCTACTGCAATCTTTCTTCCGGAGTTGAGTGACTTCTTGCGGCTGCAGGAGAACAGTGTAGTTGTCCTCTGTATTTGTTTGCTCCGTGCCACCTCAGCCAAAGGCAGTGACGGTGCACTTGGAAGAGCCTTTTAGCTGCCATAATGTAATTAAGCAGATTAAGGTCACAGAGCAATCTCTAATCATCTCCAGCTTAGTGGCAGCCAATGTGCACACTCATGGCAAGGCAAGGCCTGTTTTTTTTTTTTTTTCACTGTTCACAGTGGAACTTTAAATATTCACATAAAAGGAATGGAAATGCTGCTGGAATGATGATAGAGAAGCATTTCCTTCACCGCTAGATGGTGCCAGAGGCTTCTTTTGCACGTTGGCATCAACAGTGGAGTTTTGTGGCCTCGTCATCATTGTGTGCAGAGCACAGCCACCGTCAGCTGTCAAGCATGTCAGCAGGTTGAACCCTTTGAATTGCTCACATGAGCCCAGTCTGTACGAGTTCACATTCAGACATAATGGAGATAATATTACAGTGTACTCCAAGGGTTATGTGCAGTTTCCTTTTAAGGCATTAAAGCCTTCTCACAAAATATTTATTGAAACATAAATATAATCCTATAGGCTGTTGTCCCAACATACTGGGGTTTTCAATTTAGTGTTAATGCCAATGAACACTAACCTGGGGTTTGGAACCCCTCAGGCACCCTAAGACAAACACTTGAGTGGGGATCACATACTTCAATTCAATTCAATTCAATTTTATTCATATAGCGCTAAATCACAACAACAGTTACAACATTGCGCTTTTCATAAAAGAGCAGGTCTAGACCGTACTCTGTGATGTTATTTACAGAAACCCACCAATTCCCATTATTTGAGTTACATACCTCACCCAATCCAAATTGAGACCTGACATGGTATCGGAGGCCGTGAAACAACAGATCTTGTTCAGATGACAGTGCTGTGGGAGGAGAGGATGGCAGAGGATCAAGAGAGTAAGAGGCAGAAACACTAAGAACTGGTGGAGGATTGTCGGTAGAGATGGTCTGACACCATTTTTTGCTTCCCGATACCAATTCTGATTCCTGAACTTGCTTATCGGCCGATATCAAGTACTGGTCCGATACCAGTGTGTCATATATTTTATTATATTTTAACAGCTGTATACTACTATGGATGTGATTTGATTTCTATCTTTGTTGTCGGTCTGGCTCGGGTTAACCTCTCAAACAATGAATACCACAGAACTTTCTTTTATATCCAGTTTGACAGTCAGTTATAACGGAAAAAGAACATAAATAAACTACTTTAATGTCAATTTTCATTTAGGGCTTTATGTGATACCATATCGGAGCATAAACTCCAGTACTTCCCGAATCCAGCGTTTTAGGCAGTATCGGAGGCCATACCAATACTGGTATTGGTTTTGGAACATCTCTAATTGTCGGAGGACCCTGAGCAAGGCCTACGGCACACTGGGCATAACAGGTGCTAACCAAAGAAGAGCCATGGGCATCAACTCGGAGGCAGCAGAATACGCATCCAGATGGCTCTGGTTAAAGAGAGGAGAGCAGTGGGAGCAGTAGAATGCCACTTGGACACAGGCCAGGGTCTGATCAGCCTCGGTCGGGTCGCCGGGACGAGGGTGTCTGCTGCAAGACCCGACAACGTTGACGATGTGTCCAAGGCTGTGTATCAGAAGATGTTTCTGTTAATTGTTATAATTTGCCCTAATTGTTTCACCATTCGCCAGCCAAAGGGCTAGTGAATGTTCTATTCCAGCCTGTAAATAGATTACCATTATTTTTTTGGCTAGTGAGTTAAGCCATTCTCACATTTTAACAGCTGGTGGATGGGGTTAATTTTAAACCCTGGTTTCAGCCCATGTTTCTCAGGCTTCCCTCTCCGCAATTGAACCCTGATTCCCCGTTACCCATGGTCACCAGGATAGAAAGTAAGTGCAGGAGGTTGATAGGGCAGACATTTGAAAGAGACGTTGCTACCATGAGGGCCAGCGATTGGCTTGAGGTTATCTTCAGTCACCTGAGCACCCTGAGACAGCAAAAACTGAAATATGACGTTCTAAAGCAGCACAGTGTTTCCTAGCCACACCTGATGCCTGTTGAGACTAAGTCGACGTTGTCACTTGCGACAGGAGAAATCGGCCTGCTGATAATTGTCCAGAAGCTTTTTTAATCCATCATGGATTTGTCTATTGTAAATTGGGTTTTTGGTTGGTATGTCATTTGTTGTATGTTCATTGTTCTCGAGCCCTCCCCAAAAAGCTTTCAGTAGCTTATTTGGAGTTCCCCATTTCATGCGGCCTGCACATGATCATTGTACCTGTTAGAATTTCATAACTAACGTCGCGTTCGATCGGATCTCTGAGGAATGAGGCTGAGGGTCTAATTGAGAATTAAGAAAAGGATTAACATGCGTATGTTCCGTTTGCTTCGAGACGTTAGGACCCATCATCTCCCCGTAGTTGTAGCTTGTTAGACCTTTCTAAAGAGAAGCTTGGTAATCCGGCCGAGAAGAAGGGGACGTTTCTGAGACTTTCCACAATAATTCCAGAGCTGTAAATCCACGGATGAACGGCTATTTTACTGTATTTAGTCATCTTTTTGTACCATTCTATTCGCTTTAGCTGGGTGCCATCTTGGATATCTTGGAAAGTCTTGACTGACAACTGGCTTCACCAATCACATCAAGTCATTTGGAGGATCAAGTTAGCTCAGCCAATAGAGAGATCTTACAAGGGGGGCTTACTAGGTCTATGTGTGTGCATTGGAAGGCAGAGGAGACAAATAAATGAAGCCTGGAGGTTTAAATGAGTTTGATTATGCCTACTGATGTCAAATAGTAGACAGATAATGCATTAGAGGCAACACAACTAACATTTTTGGATAAAGGCATATGGACTTTTCTGGGGGAAAAAAAACTCTATAGTTTTATATTTTGTTAGATGACAAGTATGTTTAGTTATCCCTGATTGCCAACACTTGCGAGAACAATTTTCAAAAGCCAACTGGTTTAGTCATTATTGCATGTTTAGACATTTCTGTGAGATTTCACAGAAAATGTAAGCCACACGCGACCTTTACCATAACATAACAGCGTCAAAGGGGATGCTAATAGTTCCAACCAAGCATCTTGAGATTAGACAACAAAGGAGACTTTTAGCGTCAATTACCACAACAAAGGCACCTGAGCAAGAGTCTGTATTTTACGAGACAGGAGTGAGAATGTGTTACATATCCTGATAGCCCAGGTTCTCCTGTAACATAACAGGGTTGAGGTTTTTCAAGCGTTTTTACACATGGAGACCAGGCGAACCAAAGATGAGGAAAAAATGGCTTTGACTTTGGAGGGTTTCAGATGCTTCTTTTTTATTCTTTAAAGTGAACTGATGAGATTAATCAAGGTAAAAGCATTTATATCATATCTTACTAGCTTCACTTATGAAATCCAAGCCTGTCACAAAATTTTCAATATCAGAAAGATTCCCTTAATACTGTCAGCATTCACTGGAGCTAAACTTTGATCAAGTTTCCCCGGCTCTGGTGATAGTTTTCAGCCTAAATATCTTCAGACAGGCTCAATGAGACAATGATGTGGTATGTGTTCCCTTCTGGAATATCTGCAGATCTTAATCACTTTGAGACAGCGGCTTATTTTAAATTTTAGCTCCGTCGCTTCCACGTCAGCCTCATTTATTATATTTAGAGGCAGACTGTGGCAGCGTTTCCCTGCGATGGATGGATCAGTTGTGCCTTACTACAGTTGATCCATTTTTCACCAGGCAGACAGACTCAATCATCTTTGGAAATCTCCTGTTTCTGCGTTGTCTTCCATTCTCTCGCCTCGGGCCCCAAAAACAAATAGCAGCACGTCAGCACCTGCTTATTGCAAAGCTTCATCATATCATTTGTATGGCGGAGACGGTCCCGCTGCAGAACAACTTGGCTCCGCATACATGATCATTTAAGATGCAAAATTACAGGCTTGACACCAAGGGATGGCCCTAACGCCCCTCTGCCACTGTTCTCATTGTGTCGCCCTCTGCGTGGCGTGACGTCCACGGCTGACAGAGTAATTACTGCGGTGTGGGAAGAGATAAAAAAAGGGATGCTGCCTGCTCATTCTCCAACCTACTGAGCATCCAGCTGCACTACACGGGCAACTTGGATGGAAGAAGAAGGCGACTGGACAGCAGAGATTCTTTATCAGTCGAATTGTGCCAGAATTTGTGATTTGTAGCATTTAATGTCATAATGTTGCTCTGACATGAGTTTCTGTAGACTTTTATTGTATGCATGTTAATAGACACTGGACTATTGTTGTGTCAAAAGGTACACTTACAAGCATTCAAGAAGAATTAAATGAAAAATAAAATGTGTGAATTACGTCAAATTGTATCTTTATTCAGTAGAAAATAGCTGGTTAGCTTAGTTAAGCTTAGCATTAAGACTAGAAAGAGCTAGCCTTGCTCTGTCCAAACGTAGTCTGGCTATCACATGTACAGTGTTGGGATAAAGCCTGACATCCGGCCCCTTAAGACATCTCCGCTATCTATTTTTCAAGGGCATGGCGGTGATGTATGCGGAGCTTAGCGCCAGGACGATTGTGATTGGTTTAAAGAAATACAAACAACCCAGAGTATTTGTTCCCCCTATCCCAGAATGATAAATGGTCTAGCCAGACCATACTCCTGGGCTGAATCTCAGTTATCTTCTTTGATAGCCGGAAGTTGTTCTGGCCCTCCATCATGAAAGCTCTCATTCCTGTTCCGACGAGCCAGCATCGAGGACGGAGGATGGATCTCCCAGGAGCTATGAGCGAAGACACACAGAAGCAGCCTCCCCAGAAACCGTACAGCTGAAAAACATCGCTAACTCTGCCCATGCAGGTGACAAATTCACGCGACGCATTGGGGGAAAGGACGTCTCATCCCTCTGACAACACATATCCTCATTTCCTCTCACCACGCATGATTTCCAGAGGAAGGGAAGCATGTGAAGGAACCGGTCTAAAGATAGTCTTGCATTGCCAGACCTTCCTCCACAGCGCTGCAGAGCAAGGTCTGGCTAGTCCACACAGCACCCCGCGATGGGAGAACGTGTATGTGTATGTATGTTCAAAGGTTGTTTTAGTTGTGCAACAGAAAACTCTGATTGGACAGATAGTCTAGCTAGCTGTCTGGATCTATCCTGCAGAGATCTGAGGAGCAGGTAACCATAGTCCTCAGAAATCCACCGCAGAATAAAATTTCAACACAAATAAAGCAAAAGGTAACGGACATCTGGCCAAAATGAGGGGCATCTGGGCTGATTTCCAGCTGCACCAGAGCAATCCCGGAAAAAGACCTGTCTAAAGGTCGTGATCTCACTAAATAAAACCTTTTTCTTGCAGTCATTATTTTTTCTCTTTGCTGTTCTACAAAGTTAACTAATGAGATTCAAAGGTTTCAATAAGTACATGTTGTTTAGACAGAGCCGAGCTAGCCTTTCCCCCCTGGTTTCAGTCTGCATGCTATGCTAATGTAAGCTAAGCGACGGCTGGGGGTAGAACGTCATATTTACTATACATGCGAGTGGGATCAATCTTCTCATTTCACTCTCAGCAAGAAAGCAAAAAAAAAAGCATGTTTTCCGAAATGTCTAATGTCTTAACACTGAGACTTGTGAAAAGAAAGTGCACGTCAAGGTTGAATAAGCAAAACAGATGCATAGTGATTGGATAAGATAATCTCTTTTTATCTCTTGCAGCTAAGATTATTCTACCCGATCCGTGCCTGAAAGTCTGAATATTTAAGATTGAAAACATTCAACTGATCTCCGAGTGTCTGTGCATTTATCATCATATAATCTCCATGGGCGGGCTCCTGTCACTTAAAATGTTGGAAGGCCAAACTTCTCTAAATCTTGACTTAAAACAAGTGTGATCAGGAGGAGAAAAATATTAGTTTTAGCTTTGTAAATGAAATAGACCCAAGAGGTACTTTTTAATAAATTGTAACATATGAGTAAGTTCACAGTTGATCTTGAACCTGTTTAATCTGAGAGAAACCTGCCTTTGGCACTTTTAGAAAATAATTGATGCTGTTGTTTTAATGAATAAGTAACACAATAACTCCAGGCCTGACTTTTTTTTTTTTTTAACAATGGACAGACCTAATTTGTGAATTCAACTTCTCGGTGGAGCACCTCGAGGTGTTAGGCAGTTAGAGGAAGACAAGAAGTTTCAGAAGGAGGCTCATCATTTTTATTCGAGTGCGTTATGGCTTCACTTGGGCTGTGTAACCCAGTGAGTCATCCACACCAAATCATGCACACACACGCACCAACAAAAAAAAGAAAGAAAGAAAAACATACAAATGTTATGTAAAATGTTCATTTCATTTGAAACAATTCTCAACAATCTCTTCTCTGCGTGGCGAAAAGAGATGAGACCCACACTGGAGTGTACTGTACAGACATCAGATTAAAAATCGGGACAGAAGACGTCAGTCGTTTCAAAATGACCGGCAAACCACACGGATGCCAACGAGATGGGATATAATCTCCTGTAAGGAATATGGTACAAGGTATTATTTGTTCATCAGACCTACAGAAGAACCTATTGCAAAGGATATTTCACAAGTAGAAGTAATGGAACACAGCCTTGCTATTATATTGTATTACACAGATCCCTGTCGGAAAACATGGCACTGTTTATAGAGAAATGGCTTGCACATACTGCCACGTGCAGTAATTGACGCCTGGAAGCCAAGCACAGCTACATACCAAATGCCAAAAAAATGAAATAAATGAACCAATAACCGCCAGGAATCCCTTCACCTTTGTGTTGTTTGATGCCACATGGCAGGGAAACACTCAGGAAAATATAATGTTGCGCCATCTCCTGACAGAGAGCGTGCGTGGCTGTTTGCTCTGTGCCATCTGTGTTATAGAGTAACATTCAGTCAGAGGACCATAAATATGACATGCGGCATGATGGCAGACAAATCTTAGTAATATGCATGTGTGTGGGAGGGGTATAAAAAACAGTGACTTATAGCTTATCATTATCAAATGAGTTCACTTGTTCGCTGCTTCCTTTCAGAAAAAGAATCCATTATGGCTGATACATTCCCCAAAATGTTGTTTGGAAAAGTTAGACTGTGAACTGAATGGAAAGTAGACAACACTGATCACCATCTGTGACGATTATTATAGGTAGATAATTGCTCAACCCTTTCAAAGAATAAGTCCAGTTTATTCAAATGTAGGCCTTAATTTTGCACTAACGTCAATCTTAATGGTAATAATAACATTATATTTGTCAAAGTAATAGCTGAGACTTGGGAACAAGGCAACATCACTACAATAGAATCCAATGAGGTAAGAAATGAAAGCCACCCTATCACACGTGTACTGACAGGCAAATAGTTAGACTGTGTGAACAACCTTTACGGAGGTAGAGACAAACAGATAAACTGTATGCTTCCTGTCCAGCACAACCTGATCGGCACAACGGAAATAACTTTGGTTTAAGCGACAAAACTAGGCTACTTGTTCAGGTTTAGATAAAGATCATTGATTGGGTTAAAATAAGTATGTTGCTCTGAGTTTGAGTTTGAGTAGGGCTGGGTACTGAATTTGATACCTATTAGGCACCGACTGATTTAATTCAATACCAAATTTCAATACCTAAGGAACAAATCTCATCAGCGTCACGTCAGTCAGCCAATAAGCATGCCGCAGGCTTCTACCAAATGGATTTTATAAAATTGGTGTAGAAAATAAGTCTCTTCCCGGAACCGGTATCAAAGTCACAGTATTGGTATCGGTACCATGGTCTATAGTATAGTATAATAGTTTTAGATACCCAGCCCTAAGCTTGAGACAGGGCTGCACTGAACCAATGAATATGTTTCTACCACAACAAAGGATCCTAATAGGCTTTTTTGGCATTGTTTCTGTGATGCCACCATGACCTTTAACTGACATTTCATACCAACAAAAGTGGTAAAAGGTTGTGGCCATTTCACGTATTTCTGTGAAATCCGGCTGCTCCAGCAGCTAACAGCTGGCAGACAAAGTTAGCAACTAGCCTAGAACATAGCAGAGCAACAATAAAGCTAAAAAAATAGCAACTAGCTGGTAAACATATCAAAGCAACTATCCAGCAAACAAAGTTGGTGACTAGCTGGTGAACATAGCAAAGCAACTACCGAGCTAACAAAGTTGGTAAATAGCTGGTGAACTTAGCAGAGCACCTATCAAGCTAACAAAGTAACGACTAACTGGTAAATGTATTAAAGCAACTATCGAGCTAACAAAGTTGGTGACTAGCTGGTGAACATAGCAAAGCAACTATCTAGCTAACAAAGTTGGTGACTAGCTGGTGAACATAGCAAAACAACTACCGAGCTAACAAAATTGGTGACTAGCTGGTGAACATAGCAAACCAACTATCTAGCTAACAAAGTTGGTGACATATCTGGAGAACATAGCAGAGCAACAATCAAGCTAACAAAGTTAGCGACTAGCTGGTGAACACAGCAAAGCAATGATTAAGCTTACAAAGTTTGCAACTAGCTGGGAAACATAGCCAAGCAACTATCCAGCTAACAAGCCAGATGTTTTTTTCTCAGGAATTGGTGGAGACCTAAAAAGAGCTACAAGGAGAGTGAATATTGGGCTTACATTCATCAGGTCTCCACATACACAAGTCTATATACATGAAAATATAAACTCTACAAGGTTTCTACATGGCAACACGTTATCAGCTTGTTCTGCTGCCCCATGTAGCCAAAAAAAAAGCAATCTATACAGCTTTAAAAGCAAGAAGATAGTAAAATAAGTAATTTCCTAAAACAGCTGGTTGCCCATGTTCATCTTAATAATTGAACATGTCAGTGAAACAGTGTGCCTCATTCCTGTGATTTTAATAGTTTTGGCTAAACAGGCAGTAGCCCACTGGTCAGTAGGATCAATTTCTTAATTGTTTTGGAATTGAAGTTGAGGGAATATCGCAAGCATTAGCTTTGAACCTGTCTAATCACCTCTGCTTATGCTTATTTCGCAGTCTGATTTATTTTTAACAATGTTGTAGCATTCCCAAATCTCTGCAATTACTGCTATAAATACAATATAATTATTACTGATAGGAGTGATGGCCGACAATATATAAAAGAAGGCCAAAGTTGCTATAAACTGGATTATCTTTGAAGCTGTTGTAGGATGATTAAGTATTTGAAATTAAGTCTGCTTTGGTGCTGGGTGTGTGTGTGTTGTTATAGAAAGGTAGGTGTTGGATAAGATGTTGATTTTCCTCTCCTTACTGTATATAAAGTTGTTTGTCAAGCCTTAGATCTGTCTATATATTAACCACATCTGCGCTCCAGACCTCCAAAATCTTCCAATAGGTTTGCTAAAGCACAAACAGCTCCACCATATTTAAATGTGCCCACTTTAACAGAAACACTGACTGCTGTTTCTTCAAGGCACGTATGCTAATGTGTAAAAATACATATGCATCTCAGCCATGAAAAGGCCTTTTTATTCCAAAAGGTTGTTATAAACATATTGTACAGGATATTTAGATACGCTGGTATAGTTCCAATAATGAAACAATGCTTTTTGGGTTTATCTCGGACTCGCCTGGTTTGTCACGACTGAATAGGACCCATGGCATTTTCCCATTTGTCCAAACAGAGTGGCATTTTCCTTGTGAGGCAAGCTCAGCTCCCCGGAAATTATTAGAAGCCTGCTAAACTCTAGGCTGCAAAGAATATTGACGCTTCCTGAAAGTCAAGGACAGAAATGTGTTGGTTTCCAGAAACGATTTTGAACAATTGAACTTGCTGAGAGAATCAAATAGCTCCCAGAACTGTGTAACTTGAAAAGGTTCTCCTTTGCTCCGGTCTTTGCAAACAATGTATACTTAAATATACATTTTTTAGCTTAAAAGGCCTTTAGAAATCATGTGTAGCGCTTTAATCCTGCTTAATTCAGGAGCTCAGTGATAGTGAATATTTTGTTTTTGACAGCTAGAATAATTGTGATAGAAAAGGTGCATCGGGCTTTAAAACACCCCTGTCGTCAACATAAATGACCAAATTGCCTAATTATTTTCCAAATATTTTTTGTCACAAATGATGCGCATAATGCAAACTGACTGGTATTTACATCTGCATCAGACACAGCGTGCGCCTTAGTGAGATGATGCATCTCAGTCGCATTTCTCGGGGAAATTCCTAACATTTGGAAAAGAGGATTTAATATGTAGATTTTATTATTTGGCCAATGGGCTTGCACTTCTGGGATTGTGTTTGAAATAATACAAATTAAAAAAGGTGATTCATTCAAACCTGAGAACAAACATTATTGTACAGTTTGTCTGAATGAAAATATATTTTTTTTTTAATTACATAAATAAAGTTCATCCATGAAAGGATTACTGGGCTTTGGCAAAACAAACAAAAACAGCTTATATTGTTACTCATTCTTAAAACGTTTTGTCAGTAAGATACTTTTAAAGTTATTATGAAATTATTTCCCCATTAATCATATAAAGTTCATGCACCTATCAGATCTTTGAAACAGAAATTGTCCCTATACTTTTCCTTCTTCTGGAATTTTTGAGGAGATGAAAGGATCATACTGATGTTATTACATTTTTTTTCTTGATTGTAATCTTCAGCTGTCCCCTCACATTTACTCATGCTCACGGTTTCTGCTTGTTTCCGTGTTGATGCATTTATCAGGTTGGGTTTCCCTAATGGCTCCAAAGTGCAATCCAAGCCTCAAGAGTTGTCGTTTTAGATCTGCATGCTTTCCCATCACTTCAAACTGTTTTGCTGTCAGTGCTGCAAGGTTAGATCTGAGCAGGCTTCAGTAGCAAACCCAGGGTCAGCGGCAGCAGGCATGCATCACGTACTATGCGGGACTTTGCAGCAAAATCATGCATGGCCTTTGATTTAAACTGCCTATGAATTTAGCAGGAGTCTTCAAATTGTGCTTTGGTAGCTGCAAGTTAAATGTATAGTAAGCAATGTTAATCCTACACTTTTTTTCAAATTAGGAGAATATCTCCACCCTGTCACCTAGCTCTCTATTTTCTGTGTGCGCTGAAAATTCGTTCCATTTATCTCGGAACGAGCTGAAGACGTCACACCCGAGTTGAATGGGCTCCATTTACAAGTCGGATTTGTCATTGTGGGGTTAGCTCTAGCCAAGATGTTAGCAATACCAGTTGATAACAACGCCTCAAGCTGTTTTTGTGCATGCAAACAATGTAACATGTCCACAGATAATGGTTGGACAGCGTGTACAACTGATTTAGTGAGACACAATGAGCACAGAAGTTCTGATAACTGTATAATATTACAGCTTTAACTAATTCGCAACTGATGTACGGTGCAGCTATGTTGGATTTGTTAGCTTTGGATACTCGGTGGTTGCCCGAGTTCTGAGCTTGCAAATCCAAAGTCAGGGGGCGTGTTTCTGACATTGACTTAGGAAAATCCAAATTCCGTATTGCATTTTTTGGCAGTTGAGTTCAAATATTAACAATCTTTGCACAGCATTACTTACTGCACCTTCTGATCCTCTCACTTCATTCACTTGAGTGATTTGGTTATTTTCCAAGAACCTGTAAATTCACTTTCCTCAACCCGACTCGTTGGCTACAGCAACATTTCCCAAATTGCTTCCTAAAAGATCTTGAGAAATGGTTGCACCCAATAAAAAGTGGATGTGTGAAGCTAGCTGGACATGAGGTTTGAGAAGAGCATGAACCCTGATGATGTCAAAATAATGTCATTAGGGTGTCCTCCATATGGGCTTGAAACTAAAAATATTTAAAAGAAAGGCTGTGTACAAACTGGAGGTGTAGGGTTTGTATTAGGAGGCAGTGAGGGTCCAATGGAAGATACCACTGAGTTGCATAATGGGAACCGTAGGACTCAGTGTTTTGAGAGCTTGGTCGTTACTGGGGCTAAAAGTCAGAATATCTGAGCCTGTGCTGCAATATTGGGTTTCTTTCTTTTTTATTTGTCTCGTCTTCAACTTCATGGAATACTAAATCTCTGAATGACCCTTTTGTCAAATATCTTTAGCTGCATTGCATTCTGGTCTATTGAAGGGATAGTTCGAAATGTTTGACGTAGGGTTGTATCAGGTCATGACGTCTTTTAGCCACGGTTTATTTAAAATATTTTAACAGCTATACTTTGCTGTCAGACAGCCCATTCCAACAGGGAACTGAAGCCGTTGTATACATCTATGCTCTCTTTAACGATGCAGTAGTTAAGACTTTTAAAACTAACAGTCATATTTGCTGAAACTGACCCTATGTTTGAGTTTAACTACATGAAGCAGGTAATTAAAAAAAAAAAATCCGTCTACAGCCAGTAGTGCAATTTGCAAAAATCCACCGCTCCCTGTTCAGATCCTCCAATCAGGGTCAGGGGGCGTGTCTAACTGCGTGTCAATCACTACTCAGGCACACGCATTTATTCTCCCTCATGGGATATTTTAGGAGACTGTTTGGGCTTAAGCAGAAAGGAGGGAGGGAATTAGAAGTTGTCGATGTTCAAATTGTTTGGCTAATTCCTGGATCTTCACAATTCTACCTACAGCACCTTTAAAGCCACCTCTTTGACAAAAACAGTCATTTATTCTCACTGAATACAGGAGTTGCCGGTCTACCGCTGCCTCCATTGGTTAGTTTGTTCGTGTTATTGTTAAAATGTGACATAGGACACCTACTAAATAGCACTGGTGAGACTGTCTGTTCACTGATCTAAATGAATGCGCAAAATAAAGGGGGGCGGGGGGGGAGGAATCTGGATATCTCATTTCCAACACTGAGTGTAGTCCCTCAACTTATTATGTCGATACGGGGCCACAATGCAATGGTTGAGCATTCTGTCAAATTGGACACACACTGCAACTTATTTGGTTCTTAGATAAAAACACACTTAGATTTAGAAGTGTTGGGTAATTTATCTTGTTTTAAGAGTGAATTTCTTTTTTTAAGTGTTCAACTTCACACTATAATCTTAAATCAAGCAAGCTTGTCAAGTGAAGTCATCTTGCTGCATGGACAGATAATTTCACTTGTTTTGAGTACCTTTTCCCTCCGATTTAGTGTTTCTATCTTGTTTTTAGAAACCCCTTTTTTTTGCAGTGTACTGTCAAATGGTTACATTGCATAAAAACCTAATGGCATGGAAATAATTGTTCCAGGTATTAGTCAAACCCTTGGGTGTTACTGGGGAAACGGAAACAGTATTTGAAAAAAGTTGTAGGCTTCGATTGCAAAACACATGATAAAACACATGATATACAGTATATGTAAAATATTTTGATGTTTCTTGCCATCTCCTGCCAATCAGATATGTCTTGACGCGATTGCGATTCAGCCTATGCATAGCATGCACGCCCAGCCACACACAAGGACAAAGGAGTTTTTAATATATATATTAGCGCTACTGAGCAATGTCTCAAAAGAGAACTTTGGATTTTTTTCAATCGTGGCCCAACCCCAAACACCCCAAGGACTAAAGCTCAGCTGTACTTCATGGAGGGGAGGGGCGAGTGAGTTTTTAAAAGGAGATAGAGGTGGAGTGGTCTGCAGAATACAGAGCCTGGGTAACATAGTATCTTTAGGAAGGCCAGAACCATCCGACAACGCAGCCTCGTTGGGCTTTTACCCTTGCCTAACTAACCGATGGAGACAGCGGTAGACCAGCGACTGGTTACCATGCAAAAGGGCCGTCTGACAGCAAGGGAAAGCAGTGTAACTATTCTAAATATAGTCTACACTTAAACTGATAATGATATTTTAGGTGGGACTTTGCTATTCAGAGTGTGCCAACCGTCATCTACTGTGCTACTTTAGATAATACACTGACTATAGATAAGCACCTCATACAACCCCAACTCCAAAAATCCAAAGTATTCTTTAGGAATGACTGTTAATGAAGAAACTGGTCACTCTGCCTCTTTTAAAATGGAGTTATCCTAAATGATTGCTGAATATCGGTGCAAAAGTATCAGTGTACGGTGGAGTGCACCTATAGAACTGATATGTATTCAATATGAATGTCAATGGGAGAAAAGTACACAACCAACCAATAATACAGACCCCCAACAGTTTAGTGGGGAGGGTGGATTTTCCTTTAGGTCAAATTTACATATCCTTATGAAAAAATGCCATAGGTTAAGATAAAGCTTTTATGGCCAGCTCGGATTCTAGGTGAGTGTGAGATATTAATAACAGCAGCATGATCCTTTGAAACCAAGACAAACAAACACCTTTATACGGCTGCGGTATAAACAGACTAAAGAATGTCACAAAACTATGGTACACTCATTAAAGGACATCTAATGCACATGCTAATATTGGCAACTATGTTTTGGCCTGATGTGTGGTGAAACCGTTGAAATATATGATTGCTTATAGAAAACAATACCTGATGCTTTAAGTCATTTCAAAATCTCTGTCTGCAATGAGGCAATGGGAAAGTACATAACGGTGAGAGTTTCTTCAAGTTAAGGTGAAACCTTTTTGAAAAATAGCATTTCCCCAAGTGTGCATTATTTGGTATGTAACCAAAGTAAATATATATCAATTTTGTACCATAAATATTGAAATAAGGAAGGTCTTGTCGTTTGTGTGAAGTGTTTGCAAATGGAACAATCTCTTGGAAAAATAGACATCCATGCTTCATGCTCGTCCCATTGTGTCCACGCTGTTCTGCACAGTGTTCTTCATCGGTTCCCAACAACACTTTTTTATATTACACACAACCGAAATGGGTGGGGGATGGGTGCTGAAACAAGATTTGTTAAGGAGCAGCATTGACCGTGTGTATAAAACATGGAAACTTGTGTGTCCTTGTCTGTGTGTGTGTGTGTGTGTGTGTGTGTGTGTGTGTATTGGGGTTTAGATGGATTTCCTTCTCCTCATCAGCTGGTGGTTGTCTGTGAAGCTGTGAAGGCCCGGGGACACCGAGCTGATGGGCGAAGGGAAGAAACTGTTTTTCAAGGTGCTGGGCGAGATCTCCTCGATCCGGTAGGAGACCGAGTGAAAGTACTGATTGGGATTCAGCTGGGAGCTGAATGAGTTCTGATGGGAGAAGGCACAGCCCAGGCCTCCCATCCCTCCCCCAGAGCTGCCGAAGTCATGCGAGTGGTAATGCATACAGGAGCAGTCAGTCACTTCCGGGCGATACGGCTCGCGCCGCCGCCGACCCCGCTGCAGCGACTCGTCCTGGATGTGGATGATCATGCTGTTCCGGTTGTCGGCTAGCGAGGCCCGTTCCTCAGCGTCCCGCCGCTCGTCCTCGCTGTTCATAGTCAGGAAGCGGAGCACGACCAGGTTGAGGAAGGCCCCGATGACCGTCAGGCCCACCAGGATGTACATGAAGCTAAAAGCCACGTACAGGGGCTTCTTCTGGAGGGCCCGGTTCTTTTGAAGGGCCACAAAGTCCCCAAAGCCTATAGTTGTTAATGTGATGAAGCAGTAATAATAGGACTGGAAGAAGCTCCAGTCCTCGTAATGGGAGAAGGCGGCGGCCCCGATGCACAGCGTGCCGATGCAGGAGAAGAATCCCACGGTCACCATGTTCTCCATGGAGACGTCGGTGATGCTCATGCCGCAGCACTTCTTGATGCGCTTCAGAAGGTATTTGACAAAAGTGTTCATCCTCTCACCAAGACTTTGGAACATGACCAGGGTCAAAGGGATTCCCAGGACGGCATAAAACATGCAAAAGGCCTTCCCTGCGTCGGTGCCCGGTGCTGCGTGCCCATAGCCTGAGAAGAGAGCAGACAGACAGCAGAAGTTAGTGATGTGGAAAGATTTCACCAAATTGCGTGTGTCCTGTAGGCCTGTAACAACTATTACATCGTTTCTAATTTTTAATTTTTTAAGTGATCGCCTTTTCTTTGTTCAACTGCACTTAATTGCTAACATTAGCCAAGGTGCTAATTTGTGTGAACTGGTGATGGTTTAGTCAATTCTATGTTCATGTTCATTTAACCCTTATGTGGTGTTGATAGTTTTGTTACACAGCCAATGTTCCCGGGTCTGGTGAACCCACCACATTATTAGGCTTTTGAATTAATACAGACATGATAATGTATGTAAAAATTACTTACTAGATGTTTACTTTAGCTCAGTTACCAATGATATGTAGATCATTTATGGTTCGTTTTTGCAATTCACCCCTGTGAGATCACATTTATGATCATATTACTTTCATTTCATTTGTGATAAAACAAGGAAATTCAAAACTTAAAAAAGTTTAAAAAATAAAATAAACCCTAACCCTATTTTTGACAATTATTGGTGCTTATTTCTTAGAACTTAATCAGAACAGTGCTTGAAATGTAACAATTTTGTAACTGTGTGGTAATGATAGCAGCTGCAGGAAGACAACATTCCCGCACACAGACACCTACACTCAGACACACACATACGGCACAGACACACAGACACACACACATACGGTACAGACACACAGACACACACACATACGGTACAGACACACAGACACACACACATACGGTACAGACACACAGACACACACAGAGACACATAGACGCACAGACACACACAGAGACACATAGACACACACAAAGACAGACAGACAGACACACACACACAGACACAGGCAGACAGACAGACAGACAGACACACGCACACACACACACACACACCTACAACTACAATCAGACACGCACACATACTGTACAGACACACAGACACACACAGAGACACACAGAAGCACAGACACACACAAAGACAGACAGACAGAAAGACACACACACACACACACACACACACACACACACACACACACAGCAGGCCCAGTTAGGAGGCAGACACAGCTTCACAGCACCTACAATTATTTCACTCGGGTCCAGTGGACCCGATCACCTCATATGTAATAGTCATGTGTAGGAGGGGTGTACCGTGCGCAGCCATTGGAAATTTGTTTGTTTTTTTAGGTTCTTCACAGAAAATGAGCCAAGGCCAATGAGTTTGAGTTACTAGAAATTATAAATAGTATCATTGTATCAAAACGGGTTCCACACACCCAACCGCCTTACAAGGGTTAAGAACAAAATGTGTTATGATAATAAAGACACACAATGTCACATGACACTGATGAAACCAACCAGATTGTTACATTAATTTGTTTGAAAAAGTAATCAATAAATAAGTATTTTTAAATAACAAACAATTATATTATTAATCCCAATTATTTCTGAGATAATTCAAGGTACAGCAAAATTTGGAATTGTTACAGCTCATCCCCCGCTACTCCAAGGATCGGCTTTGGTTTACAAAACATGGGGAAAATCTCCCTTGGAGTCTGCGAGCACTGCCAAAAGGGCTATTGAATAGATGCATGCCACAGAAATGTGTCCACTCATTAATCTTATTTGGACTCAACGATAATGGCGGGCGGGGGAGGGGGTGGGGGGGGGGCGGGGCGTCCAATTAGTCCA